>NC_044393.1:1132018-1209518 GCF_006542625.1 Nomascus leucogenys | reverse complement strand
GAGCCAGGGGCAGAGGAGGAGGCAGAAAGGAGGGAGGGGACAGGGAGACAAACTACAAGTGGACAGACAGGCAGGGCCTGGCGTCCTGGAGCTCAGAGGGGACAGGAGCCCACCCACAGGGACAGCCCAACTCTGTCTTGTCTTTTTGCAAAATGCTCAAGCTCAAAGCCCGGCTGAGGCTGCTTTAAATTAGATGCTGCCTCAGCGGGTCCCTCTGGAGTTGATGGAAATCTAATTAGCCAGGCAGCCCGGCACAAATGTCCTAATTTCCCTGACGCTGGGGGACGCGAGTGTCTCTTTGCTGCCGGGGTTCCCGGCCTCAGCCTGGCCTTTGCACTCTGCTTGTTTTCCAGGATGATGCCTATCAGCAACCCTAACTGTTTTTTCAGAAACGGCTAATTAATTAGGCTCAGCCTCTTGAAAGGCACTTAAAATACTAACAACTTGCTAAAAAAGAGCAGGACTTGAAAGCAAAGCCAGGGCCCAAAGTGCCCACCAGGGTGAGGGGTCTGCTGCCTCCCTGCGGGGAAGCCCTGGCGGAGACCCTTGCTCTGCTGCTGACAGAGTCCAGGACGCGAGCGCCGAGCCCATGCACCAGTGACACGCCCCGGCACGGGTGAGCCCAGAGAGCCCGGAACAGAGGCCGCAGCAAGACCCCGGGAGTCCAGCCTCCCCCGGAACAGAGGCCGCAGCAAGACCCCGGGAGTCCAGCCTCCCCCGGAACAGAGGCCGCAGCAAGACCCCGGGAGTCCAGCCTCCCCCACCCCTCCAGCCCCGCTCTGGGCCCCAGGAGGCTGACCTCCATGGATGTCCCAGCTCTCTGTCTCTGGCTTCTGGGTGGGTGTGGCCAATGGAGTGGTCCGGGACACGGAGGTGGGAAGGGAGTGGGCCCTCCCTATCAGGTCTGGGGGTCAGGGGCCTTACATCTGCTTGTCCCTGTCCTCAGCGCCAGGCTCACCCCATCCCCTGCCCCTTGTCAGACCTCCTTCTTTGACCCTCCCCAGGGGTCCAGCTCACTTGTTTGTCAGTGACCTCATCACAGACAAGTTCTCAGCCCTCCCATGGGGCGGTCGGTGCTTCAGACGCTGGAAATACAGCAGCGGACACCGTGGTGGACTTCCCGGTATGTCCTCTGTGAGACTGAACAGTCGGGATGCGGGGCCTCCAGGAGCTCTGTGAGCCCATGCTCGGGTGCACACGACAGAAGTGCTCCGCTGACGCCCACCCCTTTCACTCAGCTCTTGGTTCAGTCATCGCCAATCAACTGAGCCTTTGTGAAGAGAAGGCTTCCTGCCCTCTTCATCTTCCACAGACACGCTCTTCTTCCTTAAGCCCAGACATACACAGACACAGTGAACGCACACACAAAGACGCACACCAGTGTGCACACCACTCTTGAATCCACAGGTTCTATAAACATCTAGAAACGATATCTGAAAGGGCACTGTTATATGCACTGGTCTGTCTGTGGTGGTTACGGTGATGGTGATTCCTCCTTCCGAGGATGGTGCGGCTGTGGCCAGAGGCACCCAGGGGAGATTAGGTGGCGGACACTTCGATGACCATTTACACTTTATGAGTACTTATTTTGAGTGTGTATTTGGAAAAATTAAATTTGTATATCAAGCCCATGATTTCACAGATATTTTTGCTTAGGTCAAAGGCTAAAACAGGTATTTAAATCAATTCGTTTATTTAACCTAAAGAAAAATATGACGGGTGAAGGTTGGGCTTCCCCAGAAGTAGATCCCGAAGCAGGAATGGGAGGCGTCCCAGCGTGGTGCTGAGTTACTTCAAACTGGGTGGCTTTAAGTAACAAGGGTTCATTCCGTCTCCGTTCTGGAGTTGGACGCCTGAAAGCAAAGCTCTGGGCAGGGCTGGCTCCCGCGGAGGCTCTGGGAGGGGCTTGCTTTCTTCCTGGTCCCTTGCAGTTTCTGGTGGCTCCAGGCCTTCCTTGGTGTCCCCGGCTTGCGGCCGCATCACTCCAATCTCTGCCTCTGTTTTCCATGGCGTTTTTCTCCACATCTCCCTGTCTCAGCTTCTCCATCTCTTATGAGGGCACCCTTCATGGGATTTGAGGCCCGCCCTAATCCATGATCCTTACCCTAATTACATCTGCAAAGACCTTATTCCAAATAAGGCCACATTCTGTGGTTCTGGGTGGACATATTTGGGGGGCCCTGTTCATCCTACTTCAGGAGGGAAAGTTGTTTATTTTGGAGGTGACTCTGAGAGCACACCAGCAGGTGAGTGTGAGGTGAAACGCCCAGTGACCAGGGCGGCCATCAGGCAGGCCACTGCCAGGCTTCTGGGCTCAGCCTCGCCAGGTCCTCAGCTGCCCAGGGCTGTCTCACCCAGGACCCGCCTGGAGACTGCTCCGGGGGCATCAAGTCCCCGGCATGTCAGCCCACCCTGGCCAGAAACAGCCTGGTTAAGGGGCACAGGGCTATGGAGTCGGGATGCCCAGGAAGGGGAGCACCAGCGGGCTCCATGGACAAGGAGAGTCCAGCCTTGAAGATGGGGGTGTGAACCGCACAGTCACAGTCTCAAAGGCACAGAGCTTTGAAAGCAAGGTAGTAGCTCCTCAAGCCCTCTGGGCACACCCAGCCAGGGTTTGTGTGTGGAGTTAATAGGGGGCAGTTCCAGGAGCACACTGGAGGGGCCGGGGAAGCCGGGGAGGCCAGGGCAGTGGGAGGGCTGGGCAGCCGGGGCCCAACCCCAGTGGGGACTGAGAGGCCTCGTGGCTGCTGCCTCAGAACCACCTCTGAAGGGCGGGAAGCCTGGGCTCTCCCTGTCCCCCACAAATCAGGGCTGGGGTGCAGCTGGGGGATGTGGAGTGAGGCTGGTGAGAGGTGCCCGAGGGGAGAAGGGCCCCGGTCCAGCAGCTTTCCCTGATCAACCAAGGGGGATCTATTTTGTTTGTAAAAAGCTGATTATCATAGATAAGTGTGTCTAATTAGTCTCATTTGCTGACACAGAAGCCTTTAATTGCAAGTTGAATAATTAGACATATCTGCATATGTAAATGATACAGTTATACCCTATGTCAGTCTTTAACGTGATTCCTCCAGAGACAAATAATTCTATTTCAGGAGAGAATATGAGATATTAATTTACATAGACAAATAACTTTATTTAGAACCAGCAACTCTCGTGTTTGTTTACATAAAGTAATAACTCAAGAAATGGGAACGATCGATGTTGCAGAAACATCTGGAGGCTCCTAACCTACAGGGGAGTTCCTGGCAGACTCCCACGGGGGCTGGGTCTTCCTCTGCCCTCCTGGGGCCCCAGTCCTGCTCCCACGTGGACAGCAGCTCTGGGCCTGGGGGTAGGCTGGGGCCCAGGCCATGGGGTCTCCCTCCCCTCTTTCCCCTCCACCCTCTCTCATGCCATGCTTCCTCCTCTGCCCCTTGTCCTCACTGGGTGGCAGGATGGGTGAGATGCAACTGGCCCAGTGCATGTGGGTGTCCCCTCCCCATGGCTGTGCCCTACATGCTGGCAGAGCTGCCAGGGGCTGCTTGGAGCAGGAGCGGCTGGAGCTTGGGTCCTGATTCAGGCAGTGCTACAGCCAGCTCCCTGCCAGGCCCTGGGTCAGCTGTCCGCCTCCCCAGTGAGCGTCATGCTCAGCAGCCTCAGGACAGGGCTGGGGGGCTGGCTGGGGCTGCCTGCCTCTGTCGGGCCCCCGGCCTCCACTCTGGCTGAGTACATCGTCTCTTCTGTGAGCTGGGCAGGGCAGCCGCTGGCGACCCCTGGCATCCTCCGGGTCTAACTGGCGGGGACATGGCTGCGAAAGCATTTGGAGGCCTGACCTGGGAGGACGAACGAGGGGCCAGCTGAGGGCGTCCCAGGCAGAGCCAGGCTTTCGGTGCCCAAGGTGCCCGGGGCACAGGGTGGCCTGGCCGCTCCCACACCCCTTCCCCCTTCCCTGGGCCCGTGGTCACATGGGTTTCGTTGGGAGGCAGAGCGTGAGGAATTTGGCTCTGGTGGAATGAGGACGGCTGCACTCCCTGCTTTGCAGAGGGCCCGCACAGCAGCCCGTCACCGTGGCAACCGGCTCCGTGATGCTGGCAGGAGCTGACATCGTCCCAATTCGCCCCTGTGGTCCCTTTTGGTCCCCCTCCCCTCGCCCACCAGGAGCCGCTGTGGGTCGAGTTGGCCAGCAGAGGGCAGCAGAGGGCTGGCTGCTGGCGGGGCTGGCGGGGCTGGCGGGGCTGGCGGGGCCGGCAGCGGACGCCACACTTTGGGGTCTCCAGGCCCCCCAAGTCTTCTGGGGAAAGCAGCAGACAGGCGACAGCCACTGGGATGGGGAGGCGCCATCACTACTGCAACCACTGAGGGTAGCCCTTGGCCCGTCTGGGGGCATTTCATCTTTGGCAGAGCTGAGGGGTCCAGGACGTGGGCCTCTAAGGACAAGGTCTCCAGCCCACGGCCCCCAGTGCTACCGTGACCGCGGCCAGCTCGGCCCCGCCTGCACTCCCAGGTTCTCACTCATGCAGTCACTCACTCATTCACTCACTCATTCACTCATTCACACTCATTTGTTCACTCATTCCTTCACTCATTCATTTACACACTCATTTGTTCACTTATTCATTCACATACTTTTTTGTTCACTTATTGTTTCTTTCACTCATTCATCACACACACTCATTTGTTCACTCACTCATTTCCTTATTCACTCATTCATACACACATTTGTTCACTCACTCATTCCTTTTATTTATTCATTCACACACTCATTTTTTCACTCACCCATTCATTCACACACACTCATTTGTACACATTCACACACAATCATTTGTTTACTCATTCACTCACTCACACACATTCACTCATTCATGCACACACTCACTGATTCATACACACACTCATTTGTTCACTCACTCTTTTGTTCACTCATTCACTCATATACATTCATTCATTCATGCACACACACTGATTCATACACACAATTGTTCACTCACTCATTTCTTCGCTCACTCATTCACTCACACATTCATTCACACACTCATTTGATCACTCATTCATTCACACACTCATTTGTTCACTCATTCCTTCACTCATTCACACACTCATTTGTTCACTCACTCATTCCTTCACTCACTTATTCACATACACACATTCGCTCACTCGTTCATTCACTCATTCACACACACTCATTTGTTCACTCATTCAATCATTTATTCACACACTCATTTGTTTACTCACTCATTTGTTCACCCACTCATTCCTTTAGTCACTTATTCATTCACACACTCATTTGCTCACTCATTCATTCACACACATGCACTCACTTGTTCACTCATCCACACACATTCATTAATTTACACACACTCATTTGTTCACTCAGTTACTCCTTTGTACATAGGGAAAGAGTAAGGTACCTTTCCCTCCTGTTCAGCTGCTGCCAGAAGCAGTGTCCAGTTCTCCTGGTCTAAGCAGGACTCAAGGTCCTGCAGCAGCTCAACAACCCCTGGAGCTGCAGCGTCTCCTTTGTTCTCTCTGAAGGGGGCATGCCTTGGCCCCAACATGCTTGTCCTTCATTTTTAGAAGTTTCTTCCCCCTCTCCTGGCTAATCTCATATATTAACTACCAATATAAGACAAAATACTTCTGTGACTTTCTTTCCAATTCAAGAAATCCATCTGGTGAGAAGAGAAAAAAATGCAAGAAGAGAAGAGGCAATGCCGCACCCCAAACCCTGTCAGTCACTCACACTGAGAACATTTTCACGAGGCGTTAATGGGTGATGTTTGAATGCTGGTCGCCAGCACAGATCGGAGCAAAGCTCTCGTAAAACTCTATTAAAGTCGTGGATCCAGCTGAGACACAGGGCTGGGAAACAAAGTTAACTGTCCTCCCTCCTGAGCGGCTTGTGGTTCAGGAAACACGCCCCAAGCCCCTCCCTCGGGGATCTGATGGGTGAGAGGGAAGCACATTTGGATACAGCTTCAAGAGAGAGGGCCGACTGCTTTGTGCGTACACATGTGTGTGGATTGCCCTGTGTGCACCAGCTCTGTGAGTGCCTGCATGGGAGTGTGCACACATGTACATACACCTGTGCTCTGTGTGCATGTGTGTGTGTGTGCATGCGTGTGCATCCTCAAACACACCACACCAGCAGGCCCCTGGCATTGCCTCCCTACGGTGCTTATGCTGAAGTCTTCGGACTCCAAGCCCCTTTTCTGCACCAGCAGGGCCCTGGCTGTGGTCAGCATGGCCTGTTGGTGGCCTTGGACTTCCTCTGTTGGCAGATGGCTCGAGGCCCCCAGTCCAGGGCCACAGGCAACTTCCCCCTTTCCCAGGTGGTGGGGCCCTGCAGGCTTGACCAGCCCCAGGCTCCAGAGTGCACAGAGGTGGCTGTCCACAGAGCGCGGGAGGCACGGGAGGGTGTGCTGGTGCCTGCTGGTCATCCAGCTCCTCACCCATTAAGGAGCCTGCTTGACCCTTTGGGAGGCCGCAGGGGCTGGCGAAGGCCCTTCAGCTGTGGCTCAAGTGGGCTGGGCACCACTGCAGGAGGAGCCTCCTCCAGATGGGAGGAGGTAGGAGGTACCTCCTCCAGGATCACCCCCAGCTCCTTAGCGCCAGCGAACAGACACGGCAGACACATGCAGGAACAAGCACATGTCCCAGGCTGCACCATCTGTGTCTTTCTTTCCCTTTTTGGGGTCCTTGCGTTTCACCCTGACCTGGTTCTGGATTCAGCTTTTAAGGGCACATTGATTGGCAGCCAGGCCACTGTGAGTGCTGGCTCTGAATGTCCTTTGTTTTGTTTTGTTTTGTTTTTTGAGATGGAATCTCTCTCTGTCATCCAGCCTGGAGTGCAGTGGCATGATCTTCGCTCACCGCAACCTCTGTCTCCCGGGTTTGAGCAATTCTCGTGCCTTAGCCACCCTGGTAGCTGGGATTACAGGTGTGCACCACCATGCCCAGCTAGTTTTTTGTATTTGTAGTAGAGACGGGTTTTCACCGTGTTGGCCAGGCTGCTCTGGAACTCTTGGCCTCAAGTGATCTGCCTACCTCAGCCTCCCACAGTGCTGGGATTATAGGTGTGAGCCACTGCGCCCCAGCTTCCAAGTGTCCTTGACAGTGGCCACAGCATAGCCTCCAGCCGAGGGGCCAGGGCTGATCGCGAGGGCCTGCAGTCATTCCTCCACCTTCAGTGCCCTGCCTGGGCACCCCTGTGCAGCCACCACGTGGGGAAGGCACTTGGCCTCTTCCCCCATCTGCAGACTCAGCCAACTTCTGGGGCTCCCTTGGCAGTTGGGGCTAACTCAGTGGGTCAGGTGGACCCAGGCTGTGCGTGCAGCCCCCGAGAGGGGCAGGCAGGGGCGCAGAGGCCCCCTTGGCTCAGCTTTGTTCTGCCTGCGGCTCTGGTTGGTTTGTGATGTCTTTGGTTCCATCTCTTGCCCCCTTGTGACCCCATTGTCTGCCTGGCTGGGGGCTCCCTTGTTGGAGTGTGGGGCGAGCCCCCACCCATGCCGGGAAGAGGAGAAGGCCAAGCTCTAAGCCCCACTCAGCTCCTCGTCCTCTGAGGGGTCCTGGCCCTAAGAGGGCTCGGCGGGGTCACGCAAAGCTCACAATGGCTATGGGTCCTCAGCAGGTGGGACAAACGGGCTGTTTTCCGATGGTGTTTGGCAGAAAGTGGGAGTCAAAGCTTAGAAAAGCCCGGACAGAAATGGTTCCCTGAGGCTGGTGGGAGAGTTGTACTCGGGATATTAAAACAGCGAAGTTGGTCCTGGCCAATTATCAGCCAGCTGGCCTTGCTCCGGTGCCCAGAGCTCACGGGGTGAGTCACCATCTGCGGCTGAACATCCCTGTTCAGTGAGGGAGACAGATCCTGCCCTGTTCCCTCCTCCCAGCTGTTTGTGGCTTCCCTCCTCAGCCTGCCTGGGAAGCTGTTTCAGAACCTTCCAGTCCCCTCCTGGCTGGCCCTGGGGCTCTGTGGAAGTCCTGCTTCCCCCAGCAGTGCCTGGCCCTTTGTCCCCGACCCAGGAAAAGGTGAAGTGAGGGTACTTCCTGTGCATGACACCCCCTCTTCCCTTCTCCCAGCCTCCTGCCTCCGGGCTCTGGCAAGAACGAGGGCCTGAGCTGCAGGAGAAGAGCTTCCTTGAGCAGGAAGAAGCCCTGGCCCAGGGCAGGGTGCCCGGAAGGCGGGAGGATCCCAGCCCGAGCCACAGCCCACCAGATGGGTGAGGACCTTCATCACAAGAAAGATCAGAGAGTTGCCCTCTGAAGCCTTCGCAGTGGCCCTGACACAGGCTACCAGGGATCTGTCACTCAAGGGAAGGCCCTGGGGGTGGGAGGCTCTGGCAGGGGGTGACCACAGTGGATCCGTCACTCAAGGGAAGGCCCTGGGTGGGGGGATGTGGCGGACCTCCTGGCACTCCCTGGCCCCTCCTCTGGCGCCTAGCACCTTCCAGCGCTTTTCCCAAGAGGAAGGGAGAGCCTGGTTTCCTTACTAAGCCCTCTGTGTCCTGTCTGTGTCCATGTCCTGTCTGTGTTCGTGTCCTGTCTGTGTTCGTGTCCTGTCCGTGTCTGTGTCCTGTCTGTGTTCATGTCCTGTCCACGTCTGTGTCCTGTCTGTGTTCGTGTCCTGTCCGTGTCTGCGTCCTGTCTGTGTTCGTGTCCTGTCCGTGTCTGTGTCCTGTCTGTGTTCATGTCCTGTCCATGTCCGTGTCTTGTCCGTATTCTTCTTCACCCTGATGTGCGGGGAGCTCTCTTGGCCTTTCCTTTACTGCAGCCTGAAAAGGAAAAAAGAGGAAAAAGCAGGCACATTTCTTGACCAGAAAAAATAAAAACAAAAGCCCCTTGTGCTCCGTGGGGGAGAGCATGAAGCCCCCGAGCGCCACTGCCCCCGGTCCCAGGAGGCTCGAGGCCGTCTCTGCTCAGAGAGCCGGGGGTGCTTGGCCCCACCCTGTCCCGCCTCCCAGCCACTTAGTATTTACGTGTACAGCTGGACCCCCAGGGGAGCCCCATCCTAAGCCCAACGGTACATTCGGGGCGTTTTAAAGAAGATAAGAAAGTAGCTCAGAGGTTTGCCAGGCTGCCTCATTCCTGGGGTTTTTAGTGTGGGCCTTGGAGCTGGTGGGCTTCAGTGTGGGGTTCCCGCAATTGGGCGCCCCTTGACGGCCCTGGCCCTTCCCCGTCACTCTCGGGTATAATTGGGAGTGTCCCTCAAGCTGGTTGGACTCAGGGCTGTAATACTTTTTTCTCCAAGTTTGTTTATTGTGGTAAAACACGCATAAGATTTTATCATCTTAGCCATTTTTAATGAACAGTTCAGTGACACTAACCATCACCACTGTCCGTCTCCAGAACACCTTTCACCTTCCCAAACCCGAGCTCTGTCCCCATTAAACAGCTCCCCATGCCTCCTCCCCCAGCCCCCAGCCTCCCCTTCCTACTTTCTGTCTCTACGAAGGTGGCAGCTCTGGGACTGCGTGTGAGTGGACACCTATAGTATTGTCCTCTGAGACTGGCTGATTTCATTAGCATGTCCTCAGGCTTCATCCCTGTTGTAGCCTCTGTCACAATTTCCCTCCTTTTTAAAGGCTGAATAATATGCCATTGTGTGGATAGACACATTCTGTCTATTCATTCGTCTCTCAGTGGATACGGTTGCTTCCATGTTTTAGCTATTATGAACGATGTTGCTGCAAACGTGGGTATAACATGGATATAAAGTGTCTCTTTGAGGCCCTGCTTTCAGTTCTTTTGGGGGTGCACTCAGCCGTGGAATGGCCGGATCACATGGTCATTCTGAGTTTTTTTTTTTTTTTTTTTTTGAGACAGAGTCTCACTCTGTCGCCCAGGCTGGAGTGCAGTGGTGTGATCTCAGCTCACTGCAACCTCCATCTCCTGGGTTCAAGTGATTCTTCTCCGTCAGCCTCCCCAATAGCTGGGATTACAGGTGCCAGCCACCACACCCAGCTAATTTTTCTATTTTTAGCAGAGACAGGGTTTCACCACGTTGGCCGGGCTGGTCTCGTACTCTTGACCTTGTGATCCGCCTGCCTTGGCCTCCCAAAGTGCTGGGATTACAGGCGTCAGCCACTGTGTCCGGCCCATTCTGAGTTTTTTGAGGGAGTGCCATCCTGTTTTCCACAGTGGTGGCCCCATTTTACATCCCCCCGAGCCGTGCACGGGTTCCAGTTCCTCCACATCCTCACCAACATTTCTTATTTTCCGCTTTTTCTCACAGTAGCCATCCCAGCGGGTGTCAGGCGCATCGCGCTGTGGTTCTGATTTGCATTTTCCTCATGGTTAGCGATGTTGTTTCACGTGCTTATTGGCCGTGTGTGTGTCTTTTTGGAGAAACACTTAGCCATGCATTTTTGAGTCGGGATTTTTGTTCTTGTTGAGTTTTAGGAGTTCTCTGTACATTTTGGATGTGCATTCCTTATCAGATATATGATTTGCAAATGCTTTCCCCTGTTCTCCGGGTTGCCTTTGACTCTGCTGAGATTGTCTGTTAAGGCTCATAATTTAAAGTTTTCCTGGAGTCCAGTGTGTCTGTTTTCCTTTTACTACCTGTGCCTCTGGTGTCATATCCAGGAAACCGTTGTCCACTCCAGGGTCATGAAGCTTTGCGAGGCTGTTCTACTTTCTTTCCAGGGAGCTGCACAGCCTGGGGTCTTCTCTGGGGCCACGGGCTCTGAGGGCCGAAGGCCACCTTCCCCGGGTGTTGGTGTGGACCTCGGCACGGCCTCCGCTGACCTGCATGGGCCGGGGTCCTGCAGGAGAACGGGCTCCATTTGCATCTGAGGGCCAGGATGCCTGCACTGGGGGTCACGCTGTGCCTTGGGCGGAGCCTCCAATCTCCGGGATGCCATTTTACCCTGAGGCCATCCGGCTTCGTGCCTCACGGGCATGGTATCGGCTTCCGTGTGGCCCTGAGAGCAGGGCAATCCGGGGGCAAGGCCAGGGAGTGGTGGGCGTGGCCTGCAGGGCGGAGCCAGGAGGAGAAGTGGGGTGGGGCTGGAGGCCACCCGGGCGCTGGCTGGTGGGCAGAGGCAGGAAGCCGCTGGCAGCTCAGTGCAGCACAGGGCTGATGTCAGGGGCGGCACCCAGCCAAGACCCAGGGAGCTGGGTGCTTTCAGCTTCTCTTTGCTGGTCAGCTGCTGTGAGGGCCTAAGCACCCCCTGTGGCATCCTGCTGAGACACCTAGGCCCCCCATGGCTTTCTGCTGGGACAGAGACAGATGCCAACCCTGAGCAGGCAGATGCCAACCCTGAGCAGACCCCTGAGGTCGCCTCCCATTCTCCTGGTACCAGGGCTGGGCAGGCAGGGTTCCGGCCTATGGCACTCAGGCTGGTGGTGTCAGAATGTGCTGCAGGTGCCCTGGACTCCTGCTCCCTGAGTGGTCATGACCCTGAGTACTCCTGAGAGATGGCTTTTCACACTCACTTCCGTGTGCCTTCTCCACACGTGGAGCTGCCTCCTGGTGCAGCCTGAGGCATTTTCTCATTGGTCTGTCCAGAAAAGTTTCTGGGTCAGATTCAGTTTTTAGAAGCAGAACCCACAGCATTCATCCTCTGCTCCGTCCACATGCGGCACCCACCCCAAAGAGGTGGCACAGCCTGGCGCCAGCCGCAGGGCTCAGCAGAGAGAGGGGAATTAAATAGCCACTGGCTGGGAAAGGACGTTTCAAGGGCGTACCATGCGGCCAATTCAATGGAAAACCAAACTGCAAGCAGGAATGTGCATCGGAACCAGCCGGGAGCCAGCAGGCGTTGCCGGAGCAGGGCGGTGGGAGGTGGCACTCCAGGCCTGGTGGCACTCCGGTTTGTCCTTCAGGTGCGTGAGGCCGCCTCTGCCATGGCTCTAGGCGCGTCCCTGCCAGTCGGGGCCCCAGCATAATCCCTCGTCCTGCAGACACAGCACCCGCCCCCGCCCCCCCCCCCCAGGAAGTACTGCATCCGGCTGCCTGGGCCGTGGTGCCCCTGGGTACAGGGACGTGGCGGGTGCGGAGGCCGTGCTCGGTGCCAGGCTCTGAGAGGTGACATTGCCTCACCTGGGTCTAGCTGCAGCCACCGAGGACGATGGAATGACTGTGGTGTCTTCCGGGACCCATTTGATTGTCTCTGGAGAATCAGCCGAGGCTGGTGCCGCCTTGGAGCAAAAACGGGAAATGAGACTCCACACCTTCTGCCAAGACTTTAATTCTCTTCCAAGCTTCAGAACTGAAATAATTGTAGAAGTCATTGTTCATCAGCTAGCTCTGTTTTCCACAGCTTAAAAATGTCCTAAATGGTTGTCAGAGTCAGGGTGCTAAAATAACAACGCAAACCGGGAGGAGGCCGGGATGCAGACAGAGAGGACCCAGCCTGAACCACGCACTGGCTGCGAAGGCTCGTGGCAGCGCTGAGGGGAGGATGGTAGCCTCCTGCCTGTGGCTGCTGGGGCTCACATCTGAGTGCCACTGGCTTACGGGGGCTCCTACTGGGCTCGCCAGGCAGTGGCCCTTGGGAACCGGGGACGTCCAGGCAGCCACGGCCTTGCTCTCAGCCATGCATGCCACTGGCCCTCAACAGGCTTTCCTTGGGTTGGCATTTTAAACAAACCCCAGTGTGGGTTCTGGTGAGGACGCTCTGTTCCCTGTGCTGTCCTCTAACTGTAGGGATGCTGGGTCTGCAGCATTCGTGGGCTGGGCGGCTCTGGTTTGGGCAGGGGCGGATCCTGGCTGTGCATTCGTGGACATCAGCTTCTCTAGGGTTTGGGATGGGGGATGGTTTATCTCAAACCCCCAACCCCTCACTGGGACCTCAGGCCTGCTGCAAAGCAGAGGCTAGGGTTGGCTTTCCCTCGCTGCCCCATGCAGGCTGCGGACACTCCAGGAGGTGCTCCATTTTCCCTCCCAGCAGTCACTATCACGGAGATGGAGGCCTGGGGCGCAGTCTTTTTCCCCTGCTTCTCTTCCTCTTGTGGGAATCACTGCAAATGAGACCACAGCAGCCTGGGCCTTGCCAGCAGCAAATGCTCAGTGGTAGAGTCAGGTGGCCCTTTGCTTCTGAAAGCCTTGTCCTGGGTCAGGCCCGGGAAGGAAGGGACGGGGACAGGAAAGGACGAGGCTGCGGCTGCTGTCCCCCAGGGCAACCGCGCCTGGGCAGCCCCCGGACAGAGCCTGTCTCAGCCCTCAGACTTCACGGGGCAAGATCACAGCCCTCTCACCTGGCTGCATCTGGCAGTGCTGCAGAGGCACCTCCCTGACCGCTCCAGGCTCTCCCTGACCCCTCCCTGACCTCTCCAGGGATCTCGTGGGGACCCACAGGCCATACGATATTCCGAGGGCCTGGAACGGCGACTTCCCTGACACTTTTCTGTTATTTTAAGTAAAATAATACATGCTCTCCACCAAGGCCATTTATAATTGAATTTTTTGGCTCAGATTAGATAATGCTAAATTTTATGCTAATTTAAAGTGTCAAACAAGAGGCCAAGCTGCCATTCTCCACGGTCCCCTGCTGCACCAGGTTATGTAACCGTGTTTCTCCTGCTCATTTGCCTGGCGCCGCCCAGGCCCGTGTCTTTTCTATTTTGGGTGTAGACGGAGGTCCTTCTGTCTCAGCCTCGGAGCACAAGGGCCTGGGCGTCCTTCAGTTAGGGGAAGGGCTTTGATCCCAGAGTGCCTGCGACCTTGTGGGCACAGCGCGATCATGAAATATGGAATTCAAAGGTTCCCAGGTTTGAGATGTTGACACGTGAGTACTTTGGCTTCACCAGTCCTGGAAGGACCTGGTGGGGGAAGAGGACAATGACAAAGTTGCCGTGTGGATGGGCGGCACGTGCAGAAAGCAGGGCCTCAGGCTGCAGGGGGATGTGCCCATGTCCCCCTCCTGCCTCGAGTGGTCAGGCCGGTGCTGGGACATACCCACTTGCCCCACCCCAACCCGGACGGACAGTCCTTGTGCCGGGCCCTTCTCACGGGAGCATCTATGGGATGCAGAGCCCGCCAGCACCGGCATGTCCATCTGGGGCCACTCAGCGTTTTGTTTTTGATGTCAAGGTGAATGCCCCTGTGTAGGTTCAGCAAAATGAGGGACTGTATATTAAGTGTGTTACACACACATGAATGAATGCCTGGCCTTGTAGAATGAGGAAACTCACCAAGCACCTACAAGGACCTGGAGAAAGAGAGAAAGAGGTGGGAGGGAGGAGGGGTGGGCCGAGACCCCAGCCCGTGGAGCTCATGGTGGGTGAGGGGAGAGGAGAGATGCTCAGGAGAGCAAAAGCCAGCCTGGCTGGTGGTGAGGTCATGGCCAGGGGAGCACCCAATAGAAGGGGACAGCAGCTGTAAACAGCTCCTGACATCCCTCTCCATCCAGGCTCATTCTTCACTCAGAGTTGCTCACAGATTCGCCTGTTCCCTCATTCACTCATTCATTCAGCCACCAAATTACTCATTCATTCATTCACTCACTCACTCATTCATGCGTTGAACACCTGGCTGATGTTTTGGGGAGCAGGGCTGGGATGTGCAGCACCGCACAGCGCTTTGTGGAGCACTGATGGCCTCAAACCCCTTGACCACCGAGCACCAGCCCCTGGGCCGCACACCAGCCAGGCTGTTGCCGTGTGTGAGGCCCAGAGGCAGAGGTGGAAACTGGGACCCATGCTGAATTCATGGCCTTTTGTCTGCCTCTGCCCACCGGTGTCTGTTTATTCACCCGTCCCCTCCCTGTACCCCAGTCCCCACCCCCACAGCAGCAAAGGCAGCCCCAGCATTGACACTCAGCAGTGGGGGCTGAACAGACCCCAGACAAGGAGGGGCCACCAGGAAGCCTCTGCCAACAACAGCCCCACTGGGCCTCCTGCTTCCTGTCTGCCCTGCCAGCCCTGGTCAGGATGGCATTGAGGGTGAGGGCATCGGGGGCCATGGCCAGGGCGAGAGGAGGCAGCGCTGCCACCCACCACCCCCGGCTCTGGGGATCTGGACTCGGTGCCCATCCCACTGAAACCATCTGCTGTCCTGGAGCCCAGAGATGCCCGGGCCTGCCAAGGTGGGCAGCAAGAAGTTGCGATGAGGCGTTTCTACAGAAATAGCAGGCTGGCCATCCCGCAGACAGCACAAGAACCTTCACCCTTTCCTCCCAGAGAGGAATCTGCATGTCTCCTCCCTCCCAGAGAAAACAGGAGCTCCTTGTCCAAGTCATTCAGGGATTTTCCAAGGGAGAGGGAGTTTTTTTATTGTTTTTTTGTTTGTTTGCCTGTTTGTTTGTTTGTTTTCAGAGTCTTGCTGTGTCGCCCAGGCTGGAGTGGAGTGCAGTGGCACGATCTTGGCTCATGCAACCTCTGCCTCCCTGGTTCAAGTGATTTTTCTGCTCAGCCTCCTGAGTAGCTGGGATTACAGGTGCACACCACCACGCCCAGCTAATTTTTGTATTTTTAGTAGAGATAGGGTTTCACCATATTGGCCAGTCTGGTCTCGAACTCCTGACCTTAGGTGATCAGCTTGCCTTGGCCTCCCAAAGCGCTGGGATTACAGGTGTGAGCCACCGTGCCTGGCCGAGAGGGAGTTTTTAAAGAGGTCAGACCTCTTCCTGCTTTTGTGGTGCAGGGCCAGCACCATCCAAGGAGATGCTGCGGGGTTGGGAGAGAGGACCGGGTCCCTGCTCCCCAGTGGAGGTGCCAGCTCTGGGAGACACAGGGCCCCTCGCCCTGCATGCATGCACATGCGGCTTCTCAGGGCAGCTGGACTTGCTCTGTTCATGAGCACTTGGCCTTCTGAAACTGCTGGTTAGAGGCCAGTTAGAATGCTTGGCCCAGAGAGGCTCCTGTTCCCCCATCGGAGCTGAGCTGCCATCTCTCATCAGAGGCTGGTGTCAGAAAGCCCTGGTGGAGGAAAGCCAACACTTGGGAAGCACAGGGAGGCAGGCTGGGCCCGGCGTCCTTGCGGGCTGTTGGCAACACCGTCTGGAGAGGGACCGGGCCCTGTGCCCACCAGTCCCCAGGGCGGGGCGGCCTGAGCTGGCCTGGTCTGCTGTCCTTGGGATCAGGCCAGGACTCAGCTCTCTGCCTGGGGGCCCTCTCCAAGGTGCTGACGACACTATGTTCCAGCCTTCACTCCTGCCAGCCTGGGAGACCTTCGAGCAGCTTTAACAAACCCCAGCGCAACTGGGCTTGCCTTGAACACAGCCCTGGATAATGGCTCTGTCTGGGTGTCTTTGGGAACACACGTCTTTTTACTAACTTCAGTCAGACCTTCAGCCTTCCTTGATCCAGTCTCTCTGTCCTTCCCCGCCCCCACCCCTCCCCCCGCCACAGCAATTCCCCAAAGGAGCAGAGGCAGAGGGAGAGCCTTCCTCTGCTTGTTCCTTGAGAAGAGGATATGGAAATGTCAGAGATTCTCCTGAGAGTGGCAGTTCAGGCAGGCGGGCAGGACAGACGTACTTGGGACACTTCCTGGTGTGATTCCAAACTCTGCTGACCCAAGGAGGAGGTCTGCATGCCCCGGGCTGTTGACTGTGACACTGTGTTTACGCTGAAATATGGAGTCCCAGGAGGCTGGGCCATTTCCCTCTGTTTATTTGATTTTCTTTTTTTTTTTTAACACACGGTCTCACTATATTGCCCAGGCTGGTCTTGAACTCCCGGGCTCAAGTGATCCTCCTGCCTCGGCCTCCCACAGTGTTGGGATTACAGGTGTCAGCCACTACACCCAGCCCCTATTTCCCATCCCACTTAATGAAACAAAATATTTAGCTGAATAATAATTCTTTCACTTTCTGAAGTCAACACGAGTCTATTTGCAAATACCTAGAATTCATTCTAGTACCAGGAGGCAAAACTCTGAGCCTGTGTTGGTCAACGTGGCTCTGCTACTCGGCTTTTCATGCCACATTAGACGAGCATGTGCCCAGTACTATGTCCCCTTCGCCCAGCATTCAGCCCTTGTCATTGACAGGGGACAGATGCAGGTGGAGGATGAGAGCAGGCTGCCAGAGCTGAGTGTGGGCAGGGGTGGAGGCAACCTGAAGTAGACACTCTGCTGGGTGCTCGAGCTGCCAAACCCTGCTGGTAAAACAGAGATGCCCGAAGGATTTGGAGCCAGACAGGGAGGCTGAGTGGGGGAAACAGCCCAACATGGTGGGCTATAGGGCATGGGCCCTGGACAACTCCTGTCTGGTGGAGTGCTGGCTCTGAAGTGAGGATGTGACCTTGGGGAGCTGGGAAGATTGAAGAGCTCATTTTTGAACCTCATTCCTTTCTTGGTTTCCTCATCTGTAAAGGGGTCATGTTACTAGGGTCTCGTGTAAACTCTGGCCCCTTGGTCGGCACTCAGCTTCACAGGGGTTGTCTCGGTCCCCAGCTCTCGGGTGCCCCAGCTGGTGAGAGGGCACTGCGCCAGGCGCAGCAGCTCTGCGAGGACAGTGACCCAGGACACCTACCCTTCTCTGCAGCTCAGCCCCTGAATTCGCACCATAAATTTCAATGAAGTCATCTGAAGATCTCACTTGGTTCCTTCTCCTTCCAGAGGCGGGTGGGTGGGAGGCCCAGCTCCCCTTTCAGAGAGGGCCTTCCTCACATGCTACCCTGTCCAGCCCCACACCGTTTTCGGTGACAGAGGCCTGGACAGATCCCTGGGTTCAGAGCCCACCCCACTGGAAGTACAGGAGACTGAGTCAGAGGCCAGTCAGGCCGGATGAGATCAACAGTGATTTGCCTCCAAGCCCTCATTCCTCCCTGAGGAATGCTCCTGAGAAAACGCTGGCTCGCACTCACAGCTGGAGGCTTAAAGATTGGTCTAGCGCTGACCGTGTGGACCCACGTGCTTCTGTCTGGAAAAGCCCCACAAGCCCCGCCCCATAAGGCCCCGCCCCTCTTAGCTCCGCCCACAAAGCTGCTTCCCAGCTCCGCCCATCCCGCGTCTGTACCCTACAGGCTCTGCCTGTTTCCACCCCACCGCTTCTCCCACCCACTCTAAGGACCCGCTCCTTCCCGCCCCCGCCCCCGCCCCCAAAGCCGCTCCTCTCAGGGCCCCCGACCCCGCAGGCACCGACTATTCTCAGCCTCGCCCCTCCAGGCCCAGCCCCGCGGCTTCCCGCCGGGGATTGCGGATGCGCCTCTGACCCTCCGGTCCCGGTTCTGGACTCAGGTCCCACACCCCCCGCCCCGCCCCCAGGCCCCGCCGCACCCCAGAGCCTGCAGCAGGCGCCGCGCAGGCCGCCGGGCTCCTCCGGGTGGGCCGAGCTCGGGCGTTTGGAGCCCCGCACCCACCGACCCCTCCCACGGGCGGCGGGGGGAGAGCCCGCCCAGAGGCGCAGTGGAGCCGGTGGTGTTCCCCGCCCTCCCAGGGGGCCGCGGGCCCGGGGGCAGCAGCGGGGCGCCGGGCGGAGGGAGGCCTGGCGGGAACGGGCGCCCCCTTCGCACCCACAGCCGTGGAACGCCGAGGTCTCAGCTCCCCCACGGCGCGCGCCCCGAGACCCCGGAAGGGCAGTGCTAGGGACGCGGGGCCGAGACTCGAGGACGCCCGAGGCCGGGACGGGGGGGTGGGGGCGTCCCGCAGGCTCCCGGGTCCCAGTGCAGAGGCTCGCGGTCAGGAGGTTAGGTGGATGGGTGAAGGGGAAAAGCGCGGTTCTAGCTGCCTGCTCAGGCTTGGGGCTATGTGAACGTCAGGGTTTGCCCCTCGACCCCCCACCAGAACGCAGCTACTTCTCAGCAGAGAGGAGCTTGGGGCAGCCCACTCCCCGCAGAGGAAGGGAGGGGCCCGCTCCACGGAGGGCCTGGGGGGCTGGAGGGACAGGCACCCCCATGCCAGGCAGGACCCGAGGGGGTCGGTACAGGGCACGGGGAGAGGGGCCTGGGGGAAGCTGTTGGCCCCGTGATCCTTTTTACAAACTTGTAAATCAGAGAGAAATTAATTCAGATGCTGCAATTTTTTCTGATAAACCTCGAAACATGTAAATATCAAACTCTCTTCCTTCAGTCACTAAAACAAATGGAAAACACATTTATTAGCATAGAGATGAGTTTAATCAAATCAGCCTGAGTGCAAATTAGCCACAGGAAATGCAATGAGCTGGGAATTAATTAGCAGCGTAATGATGATAAGGTGGCCTGCTGACTGCCTGGAGGCCACCTCTCCCCATGGTCGCCGGGCTCCTGGCAGCTCAGCTTTTCCTTTGCAAGAGGCCCTGAGCGGGGACCACTGGGCAGCCCCCTGGACCCCTTGGGAGCTGCAGAGGAGAGGCTTCAGGGGGATGCCTCCCTTGGGGGGCAGGTCTGTGTGTTCTAGGGGAGCCCAGCCTACCCTCCCCTGGGGTGCTCATGGCTTCCTCTCTAGGGGGCCAGGGATGGGGAATGAGGCCTTGGGATAGTTTGAGGCCTTCGGGACCCCAGGAGAGGGCCTGGTCCCAGGGCAGCCCAGCCCAGAGGGGGCTGGCCTGCTCTGAAGGAGGGGACTTCCCAATGTAGAGGCCCCAGTGGCCCTGGGTCCCAGCTGGGGGTGGACTTTGGTGACAGGCAGCCCCCACCTGAACTGGAGGGGCCTCGTCGAGGGTCCTAAATGATACTACAAATGAGACATGCATTTCAAATCTGAGGGCAAGGCTCGGACCCTGGGCCCTGGCACGTGGGACTCTGGAATCCACCTGAGTGCCCATTCCTGCAGGAATTCCTGAGATTGCTTGGCACCTTGTGGGTTGTGGCTGGTACTGAGGTGGGCGGTTGAAATGTCCCCCAGGACTGGTCAGCTACCATCCCAGTTGGGCTGGGCCCCCAAGTGTTCACAGGGCTCTTGGGAGGACCTGGGTGGCCTTGTGCACCCTGGGGGCTGTTGGTCCAAGGGTGCAGGGGCTCCCTGGAGGTCGGGAGCTCTCCCTGGGGCCACCTGCAGCCCCGCGTTCTGCCCTCCCCTGCCTGCACAGGCTGGACACACATGGACACTTCCTCCCCGGAGGCTTCTCCAGTCCCCAGGAATCTGTCCCACACCTGTCATCAGGAAACTTTAGAAGATCAGGACTTTTTTCTGGAGCTGCATTTTGCACGGTTTCCTCTTTTTAAGGGAGGAGGCTCGGAGTCTCCGGTCACATCTGATTTCCCTGAAGCCTCTGCAGGGGGCCACCCCCACAGAGTTTTATATGCTAACAGTTCTTAAATTCGGAGTCCTGTGGGAAGGAGGGAAAGTTGGGTATATACACCTTTTAAATGGTTTTTGTTGTTGTTTTGTTTTTGGTCTACTCAAAAAGTCATTGGTACCTAGGTAACACATTTAAAGAAAGGCACACTTTGTGGCTGGGCACAGTGGCTTACACCTGCAATCCTGCAATTTTGGGAGGCCGAGGCGGGCCAATCTCGCTTGAGCCCAGGAATTTGGGACCAGACGGCGTAACATAGTGAGACCGCATCTCTACAAAGAAAAAAAAAAGTTAGCCAGGCGTGGTGGTGCGCACCTGTGGACCCAGCCACTTGGGAGGCTCAGGTGGGAGAATCACTTGTACCCAGGTGGTTGAGGCTGCAGTGAGCCGTGATCACGCTACTGCTCTGCAGCCTGGGTGAGCGTGAGACCCCGTCTCAAAATAATAAAATAAAGCCACATTTTGAGAACAGATGTTTCTGAGTTTCACATTTTGCCATATCCTGTGGACAGCTTATAGTGGGACCCCAGGGCAGATATTGAAGTTTGATGTAACTTGTGAATGGCTTAGAAAGTGGTAATTTCTTGGGATCAGAACGCTGATTAAGGCAAGGCTGGGAGGAGTCATCTTTCTCTTCCACAGTGTCCACTGGGGCAGTTCAACCCTGTCTGCGGGACCCATCTCCAAGACGTGAGTTGGCACAGCCATCAGTTCGTCTCCATAGATGTCTCCACGGGCAACCTGAGCTCCCACGTGGCATGGTGATGGTTCCGAAAGTGAGTGTTCCAGGAGACAAGAAGTGCCAGTTCCTTAAGACCTGGGCCTGTGGTGAAATATGCATAACACAATTTACCTTATTAGCCATTTTAAGTGGTATTGAGTCTGTTCATAATGTTGTGCGGTCATCACAAATGTCCAGAACGCTCTTCATCTTGTAAAACTGAAACTCTGTCCAAATTAAACAACTCCCATCCCCCCTCCCTCAAGCCTCGGCACCCACCGTTCTACTTTCTACGAATTTGACTGAGTACCTCACACCAGTGGAATCATATAGGATTCGCCTTTTTGCTACTGTCTTATTTCACTTTGTATCAAGTCCTCAAATTTCATCCATGTTGTAGCATGGGCAAATCTCCTTCCTTTTTAAAGGCAGAATAATATTCCATTGCGTGGATAGACCACATTTTGTATAGTCATTCATCCTTCAGTGGATATGGGGTTCATATTAGCTGTTATGAACAGTTCTGCTATGAACATGGGTTCACAGCATGCACATCTGCTATAGGTTATCTTTGAGACCCTGCTTTCAATTCTTTTGGGGGTGCACTCAGAAGTGGAATGGCTGGATCACATGGTCATTCTATTCTGAGTTTTTCGAGGGAGTGCCATCCTGTTTTCCACAGTGGTGGCACCATTTTACACCCCCACCAGCCGTGCACGGGTTCCAGTTTCTCCACATCCTCACCAACATTTGTTATTTTCGGTTTTTTCTCACAGTAGCCATCCCAGTGGGTGTGAGGCACATCGCACTGTGGATCTGATTTGCATTTTCCTCGTGGTTAGCGGTGTTTCATGTGCTTATTGGCCATGTGTATGTGTTCTTTGGAGAAATGTTTATCCAAGTCCTTTGCCCATTTCTGAGTTAGGTTTTTGGTTGTTGCTGAGTTTTAGAAGTCCTCTGTATATTATGGATATCAATCCCTTATCAGATATATGATTTGCAAATCTTTTCTCCCATTTTCTGGGTTGCCTTTTTTCCCTGTTAATATTGTCTTTTGGCTGGGCATGTTCACTCTGCCTGTAATCCCAGCGCTTTGGGAGGCCGAGGCAGGAGGATCACTTGAGGGTCAACAACCTGGGCAACATAGTGAGACCCTGTCTCTACAAAGACATAAGATAAAAAGCAGCCTGGCACAGTGCTCCCTGACTGTAGTCCTAGCTTCTTGGGAGGCTGAGGTGTGATGATCACTTGAGCCTAGGAGTTTAAGGTTGCAGTGAGCTGTAATCATGCCACTGTAATTGTGCCACTGCACTCCAGCCTGGGCAACAGAGCGAGACCCTTGTTCTTAAAAAAATAGTCTTTTGTTACACAAAATATTTACTTTTTATGAAGCCCAATTTGTCTGTTTTTTCTTTTGTTGCCTGTGCCTTTGATGTTGTATCCAAGAAATCATTGCCAAATCCAATATCATGAAGCTTTTGCCCTGTGTTTGTCTTAGTTCATTTGTGTTGCTATAAAGGAATACTGAGGCTGGGTCACTTATAGAGAAGAGAGGTCTGTTTGGCTCATGGTTCCACAGGCTGCACAGGAAGCATGGCACCAGCATCTTCTTCTGGCAAGGGCCTCAGGAAGCTTCCACTCATGGTGGAAGGTGAAGGGGAAGCAAAGGAGCCAGTGCACAGAGATCAGACAGCAAGAGCATTGGAGCAAGAGAGGGGAGCAGGTTCTTTTCAACAATCAGTTCCTGTGGGAACTAAGAGTGAGAACTCACTCCCCCGAGAATAGCACCAAACTGTTTGTGAATGATCCGCCCCACAACCCAAATACCTTCAACCAGGCCCCACCTCTGACACTGGGGATCAGATCTCCACAGGAGGCTTGGCGGGGCCAAACCAACCAAATCCAACCACAGCAGTTTTCTTCTAAAAGTTTGTTTATGTTGAACATTTAGGCCTTTGATCCAGTTAGTTAGTTTTTGTATATCTTGTCGGGTAAGGGTCCAACTTCATTCTTTTTCATGTGGATGTCCAGTTTTCTCAGAAACACTTGTTGAAAGGACTGTCCTTTCCCCATCAAATGGTCTTGGCACCATTGTAAAAAAATCATTTAACCATGTATGTGAGGGTTTATTTCTGGGCTCTCCATTCTATTTTATTTGGTCTATATGTCTGATTTTATGTCAGTACCATATTATTTTGATTACTGTAGCTTTGTAGCAAGTTTTGAAATCAGGAAGTGTGAGTTCTCCAGCTCTGTTTTTTTTTCTTTTTCAAGGTTGCTTCAGTTATTCAGTGTTCCTTGAGATTCCATACAAATTTTAGGATGGGTTTTTCTATCTCTGCAAAATACGTCACTGAGATTTTGATAGGGATTACATTAAATCTGTAGATTGCTTTGGATAGTATTGCCATTCTCACAATATTAAGTCAATACATGAACATGGGATGTCTTTCTATTTATTTATCTCTTCTTTAATTTCTTTCAGCAATATTTTGTAGTTTTTATTGTATGTCTTTCATCTCTTTGGTTAGATTAGGTTAATTCCTAGTATTTTATTCTTTTTTATGTGATTATATGTGGAATTGTTTTCTTAATTTCCTTTTCAGATTGCTTGTTAGTGTATAGAAATACAACTGATTTTTATCTGTTGACTTTCCATCTTGTTACTTTGCTGAATTCATTTATTAGTTCCTGCATTTTTTGTGTGTGTCATATTTAGTGTATTTTACATCTGCAAACAGGGACTTTTTTTAAGTTCTTTCTTTCTAATTTGGATGCCATTTATTTTTCTTGTCTAATCACTCTGGATAAGACTTCCAGTACTATGTCAAATAGAAGTAGTGAAAGCAGGCATCCTTCCCTTGTTCCTGATATTAGACAAAAAGCTTTCAGTATTTCACCACTGAATATGATGTTCTTTGTGGGTTTCTGATATATGTATTTCATTATGTTGATGTCATTTCATTATGTGAACATAGTTTCATTCATTCATTCATAGTTTCATTATGTTGACATAGTTTCATAGTTTGTTGGATGGTTTTTATCATGAAAGGATATTGGCTTTTGTCAAATGCTTCTTCTGCATCAATTAAGATGATCATGTGGTTTTTTTCCTTCATTCTGTTAATGCGTATTACATTGATTGATTTTCATATGTTGAACCATCCTTGCATTCCAGGAATAAATCCCATTTGGTCCTGGTGCATAATCCTTTTAATATGCTGCTGAATTTGATTTGCTGGTATTTTATTGAGGATTTTTGCATCAATGTTTATTAAAAATATTGGTCTGTATTTCATACCATTGTGATCAGAGAAGTTATTTTGTATGATATCTATCTTTTTAAGATCTATTGAAATTTAATTTGTAAACTAACATAGTCTATCCTAGAAATTGTTTCATGTGCACTTAAGGATGTGTAAGCTGTTGCTGTTGGGTAGAATGTTCTGTATATGTCTGTTATATCTTGTGGGTTTATTCTGTTTCCTTATTTATCTTTTGTATGATTATTCTATCTATTATAGAGAGAGGATATTGAGGTCTCTAACTGTTACTGTATTAATAGAACTGTCTATTTCTTCCTTCAACTCTGTCAGTTTTTTGCTTCATACATTTTGATTATCTGTTGTTAGATGTATAAATGTTTATAATCATTATATCTTCTTGCTGTGTTGAACCTTTTATTATTATATGATGCCCTTGTCTTTGCTCTTGTCTCTTTTTAAATTTTAAACTCTATTTTGTCTGATATTACTATAGCTACCCCTATTCTATTTGGTTGCTATTTGCATGGAATATCTTTTCCATCTTTTTACTTTCAATCTATTTGTGTCTTTGGATCTAGAGTGAGTCTTTTGAAGATAGCATATAGTTGGATCATATGTTTTTATTCGTTCTTTCAATCTCTGTCTTTTGACTGGAGTCGAACCCATTTACACTTAAAGTAATTACTGATGAGGAAGGACTGGCTTCTGTCATTTTGCTATGTTTTCTATATGCCTTAGAGTTTTTGTCCTGCATTTCCTACATTAGTGTCTTTTGTGTTTAGTTCATATTTTAGTGAAATGTTTTTATTTCTCATTTTGTTTTGTATACAGTCTATAGCTATTTTCCTTGTGGTTACCATGGCATTACATTTAGCATATTAAATTTCTAATTTGGATTCATAGCAGCTTAACTTTGATAACATACACAAACTCTGCTTCTTTATAGCTCTGTCCCTACCCTTTTCAGTTGTTAATGTCACAAAATTAAATCTAAACTGATAATTCTTTTAAGTGCATTAGTCTCTTAAATTATGTAGAAAACAAAATGTGGAATTACAAACCAATTTTACAGTAGTGCTAGTTTTGGCTAATCACTTTTTAAAAAAGTATTAGTATCTTAAATCATATAGGAAACAAAATTGCAGTTACAAACCACTGTGGCAATAATGCTAACTTTTATAATTGGCCAAGTATTTGTTTTTATTGAGACCTTTATTTCTTCATACAGCTTCTAGTTACTGTCTAGTGTCCTTTATTTCATCTTGCAGGACTCCCTTTAGCATTTCTTACATGTAAGGTCTAGTGATAACAAACTCCCTCAGCTTTCGTTTATCTGAGAATGTCTTAGTTTCTCCCTGACTCTTGAAAGACGGTTTTGCCAGCTATAGGATTCTTGTTTGTTTGTTTTAAATTTTATTTTAGCACTTGGAATATATTGGCCCACTGCCATCTGGCCTCCAAAGTTTCTGATGAAAAACTGGCTCGCAATCTAATAGAGGATCCTTTGTATGTGACAAATTTCTTCTCTCTTGGTGCTTTCAAGATTCCAGAGTCCTCCTGGAGGTGGAGTGTGGAGGGCACATGTGGGTGCACACATGGGCCACCCAGACCCCTCTCAGCACAGGGGTTTGCTAGCAGCTCACAGCTGAGTCTCTTTCCCAGGGCCATCCCTCCTTAGGGTCAGCCTCCATCCCAGGATATGGAGCCCTGCCCCCTACCTCAACTGGGACAACCCTCTCCCCTGCCCCGCCCTCCAACAAAGGGTAGTGCCAGAAAGAACCTCCCTATACTGGATTGAATGGTGTCCACCAAAATCGATGAGCTTCCCGGAACTTCGGAATGTGACCTTATTAGGAAATAAGGCCTTTGAAGATGTACTTAGTTAAGATGTTGTACTGAAGTGTATGGGCCCTGATCCAGTCCCTGTTGTCCTTATAGGAAGACAAGAGAGACACAGCCACAGAGGACGAGGCCATATGAGATGGAGGCAGAGACTGGAGAGATGCAGCCACAAGCACAAGCCAAGGATGCGCGGGGCCACCAGGAGCTGGGGGAGGTGAGGAACAGATTCTCAGAGAGCCTGCAGAGGGAACCAGCCTACCAACACCTTGGTGCTGGGCTTCTGGCCTCAGAACTCAGACAGTGAATCTGTGTTGTTTGAAGCCTCCTAGTTTGGTCCTTGGTTACAGCAGCCCCAGGACACTCAGTCCCCAGCAGCCCCTGCAGCAAATCTCAGTGTCTCTCCCCCCATCTGTTTGTAGGGGCCCCATCAATGAACAAATGCAGACAACTCTTCCTGGAGTTTTGCATTAAAGACAAGAAGCTGGGGGCACAGCGAGGGGGACATGAGGTCAAGGGGCTGCTGCTTTGTTAGGTAGGGGAGATTGAGCATGTTTGAATCCTGATGGGAATGGACAAGCAGCAGGAGCATCTGATGGCACAGCAACCAGGGGGCCACCCCTTAAGGACAGGTGGGCCGGCTTGCCTTGGAGCATGGGTGCTTGCTCACAGGCTGGGGGCAAGGCACAGATGCAGGAGGCACAGATGTGGTGGTGGGAGCAGCTGGGTCCTTCTTCTCCCAGCTCTGGGCACAGGTGGGAGGCGCGGTGCGTGCTTTCCCTGCAGGCTTCCTGTGCTTCGCCCCAAACCATCTCCCCAGGTCTGAGTTCCTCTGCTGGTCCAGGAGGGGCTCAGTGTGGTGGGACAAACTCGTTCCATTGGTGGATGGAGACACAGTGCGGACAGAGGCTGCAAGCGTCGGAGGGCGTGTCCATGTGGCAGTGTTGGTGTCATGGCCATAAACTTGGCGCTTCCTACAGACTCCAGCCTTGCATTTTCAGCAGCTGAAGCTGTTCACAGCATCCTTCTCACAGGAGTTTTGGGAGCATAACCAGTTGAGGTATGCTTGAAAGCCTTAGGGTGAGGACCAGCACGCCCACCCTCCTGGTGTCCCATGCAAAGCTGCTGGAGGGGCTGCTGTGGCTGAAATCTGAGCTCTGGGTGGTGCCTGCAGGAGCCTGAACAGCTCCAGAGGGAGCCCCATTCCACTTGGCCCCTTTTCCTTACGGCAGATTCAGCTTCCCTGGGGTGAAATCGATGGGCCTTTCCCAGTTCTCTCCAGGAGTACGGAATTTCCCTCTTGTTTCTGCCCACCTGAGGGGCTGCACTTGGACCCTGCCATGGGAAGAGATCTGTTCCTCTCTGCCTCCTGGGGGACCCCTCCTTGTGTGAGTCCCCTCTGAAGCCCTGCAGAACCTGGTCTGGGTCCTGAACAGTCCTGCCGAGGCCTGGCCTGTTGGACACAGATGCTCAAAATCTCCTCAGAGCACGCTGGCCCCTGTGGAGTGGCTCCTGTTCCTGGGGGGCTGAAGTGAATGAGGGTGAGTGATTCCTTTAAGCATTCTTTGTGTGCTGGGCACAGGGCCAGGGGCTCAGGAACCAGGCATGGGAAACACACGCATGGTCATGGCTTCAAAGTCCGAGCTCACCATATGTGGACACACATGGACAAGGGGGTCACTGACCTGGGAAGGCTGTGAGGGGCACTGGTCAGGGCGGGAAGGCCTTCCTAGAGGAAGTGATGCAGCTGGGGGTCAAGTGAGAAGAAGGTAAGGAGCGCCGTTCCTCTTCTTGGGATCTTGGGCTGGCTGTGTCCCCAGCTGTAGCAGAATGAGGTGCCATCTATGGATGTGGTGCTGTGTGGTCTCATGTAGCCCCATCCACGGCCTGACCTTCCTGAAATCCATAAACCCTGAGCCACAGATGTCACATGTGTCTAAGATCACTGGACAGAATTAGCATGCCTCAATGAAAGTGAACTACGTCCCCAGGTAATGGCACCATTGCAGTTAAACTTAGGCAATTTCAGAAATAACGGCAGATAAAGGGCTAGAGACGTAGAAACCGTGGCTGGCATGAGGGAGGAGCTTAGTGAGCCATGGGATGAAGGAATGTGGTGCCTGCAGGAACCCGAGTGGCCAGGAGCCCTGCTCTTCCCACCGTGGGACTCCTGTGGCCTCCCCACCACTCCCGCCTCCTCCTGGGGCTCCTCTAGCCCCTCTAGTTGGGAGAGGTCATCCCCCGACAGAGACACAAAGTATCGAAAAGCCAAGCGTGCTTTTGTTTCCTGTTTCCTTCAGGTGTTTCTCTGATCCGTAAGAGCCTCCTGCCCATTCATCCATCAACAGCCTCTGGGGACACCTTCCGCAGCAGGAATCACTGGTGTTGGGTACTGAGTTTGAATTTCTGTGCCCACCTCTGCGCTGGCACGAAGGGGCTGACTATGTGGAAGCAGGATGTGGGGCCCTTGCCTTAAAGACCCTAGAGGCTGGCTGAAGGGATAAAACTCACACCCCCAAAATTGAGAGAAAACGTCAAGGGAGGTGCCTGTGTGCACCGCGGCAGCACCTCGCTCTCTGGGCTTCAGCACCAGGGAGGCGGACAGCTCCACGCACTGTGGCCGCCACCGCCCATCCAGGACTCCAGCCCTCCCGGCATCGGCATCGCTTTGCTTGGCTGTCAGGGGAGGAGAGCGGCTGCTGCTGTGCACAGGTGTTCAGGGGCTGTGGGGGGTGGGGTGCAGAGGAGGCACCACCCTGCCTGGGGCCATCACCAACCAATGGGGATGGGAGTGGGCAGATAAATGCCCCAGCCTCCCCAGCGTCGGTGGACAGTTTGGAAGTGCGTTCTCCGTGGTGTCCCAGAGGGCCCCCAGCAGGCCTGAGCCCAGCTCTTGTGAAACGGCCCTCCATGGGCTGCTGTCTCTTCCTGTCTCACTGTGCGCTCCGTCCCTCACTTCAGCTTCCTGGTCTCACATCCCAAACACACTAGCTTCGTCCAAGTCCTTATCTCCACCAGGGCTTCCATTTGGGGTGCCTAGAAAAGGAGAGAGCATATAATCAATGCCAGGGTGGGTGAGGGGACACCCAGGGCCATGAGGTCCCAAGGAGAGGGCAATGGCAGGGTGGCCCGTGAGGCAGGTGGTCTGGGCCCAATCCCTGGCTCAGGATGGACAGAAGGCAGGAACAGCCTCTGAGGGGGCTGGTGACAGTGTGAGCTGGCCCAGCAGTGGGTGGGCTTGAGTCCATGGGTGCCACAGGGACCGTCAAGCAGGCTGGAGAGGGTGGCGAGCGGGGCTCCAGTGGGAAAACCAGGCATGGTACTGAGGCGGGCGGGTAAGGTCAGCGCTACACTCCTCCTCCTCCCGGCCGGACTCTCAAACGGATCTCTCCTTCTGGCTGTGCAGGTTGATCTATGAACACGAGACACAGAAACACCAGCTGGAGGAACCCATGAGGCCCAGCGGGTGAGGTTATCCACAGAATAGGCACGCCGCCCTAATCCATGGCTCACTGAGTGCCCAGACCAGGGCTTCAGGGGGGTTCCAGCCAAGGCTTTGTGAACCGGATCCTGGGTCACTGAGTACCCAGACTGGGCTCAGGAGGTTCTGGCTGAGGTTTTGTGAACTGGATCCTCCTCTTTGCATTTCAAACAGCAGGAACCAGCTTAGTCCATGGGCCACTGAGTGCCCGCACCAGGGCCCCGGGGCTTTCTGACAGCAGAACAACAGGAGTCGTCCAAACCCTGGAGCGCAGAGGGCAGGACGGGAGAGGCCTTTGCTCCCCCACGGCAGGCCAGGGAGGTGGACAGGCTGGGAGCCTGAAGCCTGAGCAGCCGGAGGCTTGCTCGTTCTCCCATGGTCACTGTGTTCCCGGAGCCTCAACATGAGGCCAATTGTCCCACGGGGCGGTGCCTGGTGGGTGTGGTGTCTTGGTGGCAGCCACTGCCTGGCTGTTCTCAGGACCCCAATCCCAGGTGAAGGCTGCAGTCCTCTTGTTCTGTGTGTGGACGATTCAGCTCCGTGGGTGGCCACCTTGCCATGGGGCCATAGCAGCCGTTCCAGAGGCTCCCCCAGTGCCCTCCTCGCCCAGGGTGGGGGTGCTCCCAGGTGTGGCCCAGCTGAGGAGTCTCACCTGCAGGAAAGGTGGCACGTGACGGCTTGCTGGCCTGCGAAGTCTGCCTGGTGGCCATGGCTCAGGGGCCTGTGTCTCCTGGACGCCCCCAGCGGTGCCTCTCTTGAAGGGACTTTATGCTCCTGCCAGGAGAAAACAGCCCTAACAGCTGCTTCCTGGGCCGTTTCCAAACATTCCTGTGCCAGGTCAGAGAGCACCAGTTCTTTGCCCTTTTGGGTGGTTCCCAACTTGTGGGGTTGGGGCCCTGGCAGCTTCGAACCACCAGCCCCCTTTCACTGAGGCGTTCCTCATCACCAAGCCTCAGCCAGAGATGTTAAACTGGAAAAACAATCACGGACCCCCTGGGGGGGGAAGCAGCTTCTGGTCTGGGGACAGTCATGAGCTCTGCGTGCAGCTGCCCGTGTCCCTTCCTGGTGCCTGGCGGGTATCAGGGCTCACCCTTGGCCTGGCCACACCTACCACCTCTCAGGCCCACGCCTCTTCCCGGAAGACACCTGGAGGCTTGAACACCGGCTCACGCCCCTTCCCGAAGAAACCTGGAGGCTTGGACGCTGGCCCATACCCATTTTTGGACACCGGGGGCTTCAACATGTGTGGCGTCAGCTCCTCAGCTCTCTCTTCCCTCAGCATCCCACTGACCCGAAATTCCAGGAGATCCCAAGATGGGCCAAAAACAAAACAAGATAACAACAAAAACACCCTCTGCAGAAAGTAGAGAGAGGAGGCTCAGGGTGAAGGTGTGAAGTGCTGTGCCCGGCACAAAGCTCATCCAGACAGAGCAGCTCCTTCCCATCTGAAGCTCCCATTTTCCTACAGAAATGAGTTCCGACATGCACTCCACCGCTGCTCTCTCTCCACTTTGCAAAGCAGGAACTCATGATGTCTGATGAGAATCCACTCTGCTCTGGTCTGAGCTGGGACAATCTTCGTTTGTCCTCTGCCTGTCCAACCCAGCCCTCGCCTGCAGGGCATCTCAGAGCCCAGGACCTTCCCGGACGCTCTGCTGAGCCCAGAGCCACTTGGATCTCAGGAACAGCAGAGGGAGGGTGGCCACAGGGTCTTAGCAGCGAACCAACAAGTCCGAGGCTGGACATCTGAGCAGCGGGCGGTTGACAGGGTCCATGGGCTGACCCCGCGGGCAGAGGACAGGGGTCTCTGCCTCACCCGCTTCCACTGTTCTCGGGTGCACCTGGCCAAGGCCGTCAGCAAACCGAGCCAGGCCTGTGTCCTGGTCCCCTCATGGGCTCATGGTCCTCCTGCCACCCTGCGAGAACACCTCCGTGCGTGCTGCCTGCAGCTCCCAGCTGCGAACGGCAGAGGCCCAGTCCTGTCCTCACACCCTCATCCCGCCTGGCTTTGCAGCGATGTCACCTTTGCCTGGCAACATTCAGGCGGGGCTGCTCAGGCCTGCTGATTCCATCATTTAAAGACGCCCATTTCTTCTAAGCCAGGGATTTTATGACTCTAAGGATTAGAAGCTGTCATCCCAACCAACCCTGGAGCACTCTATTCTGATTTTATGGTAAGCTTCACTAATAAACTGTTTAAAACATATGCTAATTGTGTTTGTTGTATTCTTTAATTATCATATGTATCATTAAGGATGTGCTTCTCCTGGAATCCGAGGGCCTTGCAGCCTCTCCCCGCCGTGTGTGCATGTGTGCACATCTGTGTGTGTGTGTGTGTGTTCTAGTACACAGAACATTTACCTTTTACAAATTAGAAGAAACATCTGTGGGAGCCTGTGGTCAGTTCGGCCTTCATTTAAAGTGAGGATTTAGACAATCTCTGAGCTTTGCCACCCCTGGAAGCAGAGGCAGGAAACGACCGGATAAACAGAAAGATGCGGAGTTTCCTCCTGTCATTTATTTTGAGTCTGACTACAGATCATTATTTCTCATTTTGGATTTCAGACGGTTTGAAATGCAAGTCCAGCTGCTCAACCAGGGGGCTCCAGAAAGAGGCGCCCAGCTATCACTCAAGGGGCCGTGGGAGCCCAGGACGGTGGGAGCCGCTAGGAGCTCTGGGATTGCCTGTGAGGCTGCACGGAGACAGGAGAGTTTAAGATGAATGAAGCACCCCAGCCTTGCCCTCTGGGAAAGCACCGTGTTTAAGGCTCCCCTGGTCCTCTCCCGGGTGCCCCGGACCCCTCCCAAGGGCTGCTCTCCCTCTCACCGAGAGCCCCTTTGCCTCCGACTGCACCCCTGTGGCACCTGGTCACCTGCGTTCACGTTTGCAGGTCGGCCTCTCTGGGGGGACCCACACAGCGTCCTGCCTCACTTCAGTACAGTGTTTCCATTCAGACCAGATGTTCAGCCAAGAACGTTCTGCTCCCAGGTAAGACATGTGCACCTGCCTCATCACCGTGGGCCACTGCAGGGCCTGGCAGGAGCTGAGGGTCCTGGCACTGCTCAGGGAGGGTCCTGGGGCCTGCAGCTCACGTGGTCCTTACCAGAATCAGGCCCTGACCCTGCAGACTGGCCAAAAACAGGGCCCAAGCCAAGCCGTGTTCCCGTGGGTGGACGTCCACTTATTAAGAAGGCCTGTGTCCACAGGAGGCATGATTCTGGGCGTGTGTGCACACGTGTGTGCGTGTGCGTGAATCTGACACAGAACACCTCAGCTGTTCTAACAGCCTGCAGTGGGCACCGGGGTCTTTCTAGAGGAGACCTGAGCTGGCAGAGTGCTATGCGGCTGTCCTCCCTCCCCTGCCCCAGCTGCATGTGGAGAAAGAGGGGCTGAGGGACGTGAGGGGTGGTGCTGTCGGCTGGGGTGAGCCCAGCTCTGGCTGCACCAGCTTCATGACCCTGTCTGTGGCATCCAGAGCTCACTCTGATTGCCAAGTGCAAACACTGGGCTGAGTGAGGCACTGATTCCTAAGGGCAGAAAAAGTCGTGCTGAGAGCTCAGCAAGGGTGAGGGTGTACAAAGATGTGTCTAGACCCACTGGGTGAAGGCACGCAGGACCCCTGTGACTCCGGGGTTGACCCTGCTGGGCCCAGGAAGCAGCGAGCAGGAAAACAAGCCTCACCTCCGTGTTTGAAGTGGGCTTCCTGGTGCAGGGGTCCCCACTCCCCACCCTGCAGCCCCTCCTCATGTCTCTGCTCTTCCGGCTGCCACGAGGCTCCCGGGACGGGGTCTTTCTTCCTTCTGAGTTGTTTTTCAGGGGCTGTGCCGGGGTCCCACGGACACCTCGCTGGAATCAGCTGGGTTCTCATGGGAGGGGGAAGTGCCGCTCCTGTGTCCCTGCACCCTTGCCCTCTGTGTGGTGTGGCGTGTCTATCCCAACTGGCGAGGCCGCAAGCCCACACTTTGCTGCTGCTCCTTCGCCCTCCATGCTCATTCCTCAGCCTGGTACAGCCCCAACCCCTCCCACCTTTGTGTGGTTCCAGGCCCATGCATGACACGCGTGTTCCATTTCCATGTGCTACTGGCCCCAGAGCCCATTCTGTACACACTGGTTTTACAACCGCTTTTTAAACAAGCGAAGAGAGGAAAGGAGGCGGCTCTGTGCTCACAGCCTCTTGTAGCCACCTTTCCCAGGCTCTGTGTGCGTATGGGCTCCAGTCACCATCGGGGCCGTGTGCCTGACCCCTGGGCAGTGTCCTCTTCCATTTCTTATGAGGTGGCTCCATGCCAGGGCACCCTAATGCCCCGGAGAAATGGGCAAAGGTGTGCAGAAGTTATCCCTGCCCAACAGGAGGGAGCACGGCCCCAGGTTTACCTGCTGTGCCTTCCAGGGAACCCCTTGCAACCTCAGCCTGCAGGGGCCCAGGGCGTGGGTTCCGGATTTAGACAGCCATGGGCCTCCTTGCATCAGCCGTGTAGACTTTGGAGATGCATTCGTGTCTGGACGCAGTTTCCTCACCTCCAGATGGGAATGGCTGCAGCTCCGGGATCACAGGTCAGCGAGGATGAAGCAACCCCTCTAGGGGAAGCCTTTCCTTACAGGACCAGGCACGTAGAGGCTCCGAGCAGAGGCTGCCATTGTTCCTCTTGCTGCAATCATGAGCGTCTCCAGCACCTGGCCTGCAGCTGTGGTGTAACAGGTGAGATCAGAACACCTGCCCAGCACCGGGCTCAGGCTCGGAGCGTCCTGAGAGTGGGAGGGGTGGGGAGGCGGCAGCACCTGCAGGCTGGGGTCTCAGGCAGCCCCCGGAGCTTGCTGGGAGAGGGTCCCAAGCTGGGGACCCAGAGCTGACTTGAGCTTTGCTGACGACAGACATAGCTCATCAGACAATTGTCACCCAGGCACCTGAGAACATGGTACTACTCAGGGAAGGGCACATGGGCATTAGCCAGTCTGTAAACACACCGCAAACTCTATGGAAGTAATTGATTAGTAACTATCATGTAATTGCAGGGTAATCACATGGTTATTTTTGCTTTGCAAATTAAAGTGTTACGATGAGATTGAACAATTATGCAGGGTAATTATACCCTGATTCACATGCTAACTCCGAGTAAAATCATCAGGTAAACCCTAGGGTGGGTGGTTACTGTACAAATATGGAGTCATTGTGACCACATCATTATACATTAATGGGAGAGTAGCTGGCCTCCTGTGGGATAAGCCTCCCACCGCACCTGACCCTGACTTCCCTACCGAGCACAGCCAGACCCCGAGAGCAACGCCGGAAGCCCAGAGGGAGGGCGCCTGGAGACCTCGCACCAGGGGACCTGCTCGATGGGGCCTGTTTTTGACCATGAAGCACATTCCGAGAAAGTTGTTCTTTTCCTAACACGCTGGGGTTTCAGCAGGGCTGGCTGCCAGCACATTAGGGTGAGAACTGGCTGCAGAGACGGCCTCTGTCACAACCTGGCCTGCAGGCTGGGCCACCTGCACCACACCTGTGCCCCAGGCTGTTCAACTCACTTGTGACTTCGGCCTCACGGCAACCCCACAGGTAACCCCAAGAGCGGGAGGCACCTGTGTGTCAGTCATGCCACCCCCAGGCCCGGAAAAGTACCAGCACCTGGCAGGCAGGCCCGCATCTCCCGGAACTTAGTCACACACACGTGCTGCGATGACCCACACCCGCCCAAGATGCCGTCTCTGTCCCTGGGTGCAGGCGATCAGACAGAGGCTGGGGAGATCATCCCTGGGTGCAGGCGATCAGACAGAGGCTGGGGAGATCATCCCTGGGCGCAGGCGATCAGACAGAGGCTGGGGAGATCATCCCTGGGCGCAGGCGATCAGACAGAGGCTGGGGAGATTTATCCAAAGCCCCCGTTGTTATGCGGCGCAACACTCAGCTCCCAGTGTGCCCTCAGGACCGCGGGCCACGCTCTTAGCCGTGCGCTGCTGGCATCTGGGACAGAGGGTCTTGGTGGGGGCTGCTCTGACTGCGGCAGCGTGGCAGCTTCCCCGGCCTCACCCATGGGATGGCGGTAGCATCCTCTCCCTATTATACGTTTAATTATAACAATTAAAAATATCTCCAGACACTGTCAAATGTCCCCTGGGGACAAACATTGACTGGTGATCTGGCTTTTACAGGAAAAGGTTGCCCACGCTGGGTCACAACTGGAGTATTGGCTCAAACCAAGTAGCTTCAGGAAATTGAAAAAGGGGATTGTGAGTGACTCAGGGATCTGATAAGTTAAACTATTTCCAGTATACACTGGGTGCTATAAATTCATTACATGTATTAAACGCCAAGACCAGGAGTGCTCTGTAAACCATCAGTGAGCTGCCAAGGCAGTGGGGGCCATATCTGGGAGCCCTCAATCACATGTTCTGCGTGGGAAGTGCCTGGGGTTGAGGGGGCTGAACACAGTAGGTGCTCAGGCACACAGTAGGCGCTCAGGCACACAGTAGGCTCTCAGGCACACAGTAGGTTCTCAGGCACACAGTAGGCACTCAGGCACACAGTAGGCACTCAGGCACACAGTAGATGCTCAGGCACACAGTAGGGCTCAGGCACACAGTAGGTGCTCAGGCATGTAGTAGATGCTCAGGCACACAGTAGGCTCTCAGGCACACAGTAGATGCTCAGGCACACAGTAGCTCAGGCACACAGTAGATGCTCAGGCACACAGTAGGGCTCAGGCACATAGTAGGCTCTCAGGCACACAGTAGGTGCTCAGGCATGTAGTAGATGCTCAGGCACACAGTAGGTGCAGGTACACAGTAGGTGCTCAGGCACAGTAGGCTCTCAGGTGCACAGTAGGTGCTCAGGCACGTAGTAGATGCTCAGGCACAGTAGGCGCTCAGGCACAGTAGGTGCTCAGGCACAGTAGGCTCTCAGGCACACAGTAGGTGCTCAGGCATGTAGTAGATGCTCAGGCACACAGTAGGTGCTCAGGTACACAGTAGGTGCTCAGGCACACAGTAGGCTCTCAGGTGCACAGTAGGTGCTCAGGCACGTAGTAGATGCTCAGGCACACAGTAAGCGCTCAGGCACACAGTAGATGCTCAGGCACACAGTAGGCTCTCAGGCACACAATAGGCTCAGGCATAGTAGATGCTCAGGCACACAGTAGGCTCTCAGGCACACAAAGCTCAGGCACACAGTAAGCACAAATAGGCACACAAATAGAAGTAGATCAGCACACAGTAGCATCAGGCACACAGTAGGCCAGCACAATAGGCTTCAGGCACACAGTAGGTGCTCAGGCATGTAGATGCTCAGGCACAGTAGGCACTCAGGCACACAGTAGATGCTCAGGCACACAGTAGGCTCTCAGGCACACAATAGGCTCAGCACACAGTAGGTGCTCAGGCACACAGTAGGCTCAGGCACAATAGGCTCAGGCATGTAGTAGATGCTCAGGCACACAGTAGGCACTCAGGCGCACAGTAGTGCTCAGGCACCAGTAGGCTCTCAGGCACACAGTAGGTGCTCAGGCATGTAGTAGATGCTCAGGCACACAGTAGGATCAGCAACAGTAGATGCTCAGGCACAAACAAACAGTAGGTCTCAGCATAGTAGATGTCAGGCACACAGTAGGCGCTCAGGCAACAAAGCACACAGTAGGCGCTCAGGCACACAGTAGGTGCTCAGGCATGTAGTAGATGCTCAGGCACACAGTAGGCGCTCAGGCCACAGGGGCAGGCGTAGGATGCTCAGGCACAGTAGGCGCTCAGGCACACAGTAGGTGCTCAGGCATGTAGTAGATGCTCAGGCACACAGTAGGCGCTCAGGCACACAGTAGGTGCTCAGGCATGTAGTAGATGCTCAGGCACACAGTAGGTGCTCAGGCACACAGTAGGACTCAGGCACACAATAGGCTCAGGCATGTAGTAGATGCTCATGCCGGGCCACTGAGACTCATAGGCCCTGTCATCAGCTGAGCATGTTTCTTGGACCAAAGACCTGGCCACCCTGCCCCTGCCTTGCTTTTTTTTTTTTTGAGATGTCTCACTCTGTCACCCAGGCTGGAGTGCAGTGGCGCGATCTCGGCTCACTGCAACCTCTGCCTCCTGGGTTCAAGCAACTCTGCTGCCTCAGCCTCCTGAGTAGCTGGGACTACAGGAGCATGCCACCAGCACACCTGGCTAATTTTTTATATTTTTAGTAGAGACGAGGCTTCACAGTGTTAGCCAGAATGGTCTCGATCTCCTGACCTTGTGAACCGCCCACCTCGGCCTTCCAGGGTGCTGGGATTACAGGCGTGAGCCGCCTCGCCCGGCCCCTAGGGTGCTGGGATTACAGGCGTGAGCCGCCGTGCCCAGCCCCCAAGATGCTTTTACATTTCCACTGGACCCTTGCGGGAGGCGTTGGCTGGGCCGCCCTCCAGGACACTTCGTTCCCTCTGCTCAGGGCATTCTCAAGGCCTCAGCGACACTCGGGCCATCCTTCCCTTCCCCAGGACACCCGCCCGTTCCCATCCCTAGATGTCCCAGGCCCCAGGAACCCCTGTGCCAGCCATCCTGGCAGCCCACCTGCCCACCTGACACCCTCCCCACACCAGCCTGGGATCCATGGAAAGGCGCGGATGTGTCATCCTTGGGGGCCAAGGCTGCACTGACACCAGGGCCTGTTGTGAACTCAGTTTAAGGGCAGCAAAGCTGTGAGCCAGATGAGGCTTCTTGGCCAGCTGGAGGCTCTCCTGGGACACAGTGGGGAGTTATTGGGGAGGGCCCAGTGTCCCCCTGAAATGGAGTGTTGGGACCTGAAGCAAGAGTCAGGGATACCGGCCGGGCTGGCTGACGGCCCTGAGGCTGGCCTGAGTGCAGCCCTGAGGGGCTGGGTGATCCCTGCAGCCTCCTCCCCTCTCGGGGCCTCAGTTAGGAGAGGGCCACGAAGGTCCTCCCAGCCGCCGCATCTGTGTGTACCTGTGGACAGAGGCAGGCCTCGCCCCTGGCCCACCCCTTCCTTGCAACCTTGACCCCACGAGAGACCCTGGGTCGGGGCGTTGGTGGATGGTGCCCTGCCCTGCATCACCCCAGGGCATTGGTGGATGGTGCCCTGCCCTGCATCACCAGCAGCAGCGCTCTCCTTGATTAAGCAGCAAGGCAAGGTGGGTGCTGACTCGGGGTCACTCACAGACCAGAAGGCGAATTGCAGAGGTGCACCCTGTAATTTAGTCCAAATGAAAAGGGCAGGAAGGAAAGGTCAATACTGTTTTAAATTAGTCTAACCGCTCCTTTATGTAGAGGACACTCTTGCTCCAAAGGACTGGCAATTTAGCAGTTGGGGAAAAAAGGTCAAGCTTCTCGGCCCTAGGGCAGGTAATAAAAGCCAGTTACATTTTTGGAAATCATACCTGCAGGTTGTCAATTCTGGCAAATTCTGTACAAATTAGTCTACTCAAACGCTTGAAGAGAAGGCATTGCAAACCTCACTGGCAAGCCAGCTGGGCGGGGGTGGGATCACCCATACAGGCAGGGGGAAGGGAAGGCCTGGGGCTGGGGTGGGGGAGACGGTCAGGCCCTGGCCTACTCCATCCAGTTTCCTGCAGACTGGACCCCAGGCCCTCCTCACAGAGCACCCCACAGAAGGGCTGCCCCGCAGGGAGGCGCTGCAGAGGGCGCCCCAGGTGTCCCCTTGCACTCGGGGTGTGCAAATCTGATCCTTGGCTGCATGAGCGGACAGAGACGGTGCCGGAATGACCCTGTTCAGTGTGCAGCACCGACTCCTGGCCACCCACACCAGACACCCTCACCCCCAGTCTGGGGTTTCTGGAGAAGGGGACCCAGGGGTGGCTCCTTTCTCCCCACAGGCTTGCAGGGCCCCTCCCGACCTGTGCTGCAGCTCCTGGCTCCTGTGGGCGCCCAGGTTCCCGGGGCTGTGTGGGAGACACAGAAGTGGGGGCACCTCCGCAGCACCCACATCCTGCTGACACCGTGCATGTGAGTGTGCATGTGGGGCGGGGGTGCGCCAGGAAGGCAAAAATCCCAAGTGTCAGCGCCCGGTGATTTGAGGAGTTCAGACAAAGCCTTCCCTGGGGCTGTCCTCGGCCCACTTGCCCATCATCCCAATGTCCCTGCAGCCCTTGAAATGGCTCGGATGTGGGGCAGGAGGGCTGCGCGGATGCCGATCTGAGGCTGAGGTTGATGGATTCCGGCTCCCCCAATGATCCGGCTGCTGCCCCACACGGGGCTTCGAGGCTGTGGCAACAGAGCCAGTGGGACACGCTCCTGATGCCAGACCCAGGGGTAAGAGCTGCCCCTGCTCCAAGGTCTGCGCCACGATGGCCGCCAGAGCGAAAATGTGAGGGAGAGAAGTGCTCTCAGGGCCTCCCAGGGAGGGTCTGCAGCGTGTGACTTGCTAAGCACCCTCCTTTCTGATCCCGCCCTGAGCAGCTCCCTGGGACTTTTGTTGGTCAAAGCTTCAGCTGTGGTCAGAGCATCCAACGCTGCCGTCAACATGCAGCTGCTGCCATATGGCTGCAGATGTGGTTTCTGGAACAGACGGGCCCAGCCCTGCAAGGTAGACTGGCTCTTTGGCTCTCGAGAGCAGCATGGCGCAGTGCTGATCTGCGTCCACAGGGCCCAGCCACCCAGTCAGCTCACCTGGTTCTTACATTTCCACTCCACAGACAGAACCCAGACCCAGATCTGTTTCCTCCGCCTCCCGCCCTCCTCGCCCCTGCACCATTTCTTGTCCCACAGAAGCTGCCATGGGTGCCGTGTACCCCATAGGGTGGGAGAGAAAGGTGTGTCCAGGAGCAACCTCGGGAAACAGGGGGCAGAGGATGCGGTGCAGAGCCGAGCTCCGGACTCACCCTCCTGACCGCCAGAGCCCCTGCCTGACTGCATCTTCATGGCATGAGATCGGTATCTAGGAGGCCACACTCTTTGCCTAACATCCAGGACACAGGAAAAGGATGGAAACAGAAAAAAATACATAAATAAATTCAAGATGCATTTTAAAGAACATGAAAAACTTTAAAAGGATGGCTAATTGTCTAACATTTTGTTAATTCAATCAGGCTTGCAATTTAAAAATAGCTTTGCCTTTTACTGAAAAAGAAATTAATTATAATTTCTTACTGAATCAAGGGAGAGAATTCGGGACTAGGTGGTTCCCTGAGAAGGTCTTCTTACACGTTACCCTCCAATGTCCTGTGGCCAAGGGAGCTTCAACCCCCACTTTATGAGGGTTGTGGTGGCTGGAGAACTCAGAGACGCCTCTAAAAAAATTGCAAGCTGGCTGGGCGGGGTGGCTCACCCCTGTATTCCCAGCACTTTAGGAGGCTGAGGCAGGCAGATCACCTGAGGTCAGGAGTTTGAGACCATCCTGGCCAACATGGTGAATCCCCGTCTCTACTAAAAATACAAAAATTAGCTGGGTGTGGTGGCATGTGCCTGTAATCCCAGCTACTCAGGAGGCTGAGGCAGGAGAATCACTTGAACTTGGGAGGTGGAGGTTGCGGTGAGCCAAGATGGTGCCATTGCACCCCAGCCTGGGCGACAGAGCAAGACTTCATCTCAAAAAAATGAAAAAATGAAAAAATCGCAAGCTGCACCCAGGTGTAAATCTGGAGGGCGCCTCCTTGGAAAACTTGGCTGTTTACTGCACCCTCAGTTCAAGCTCACCGGCCGTCCTTCCCTGTGCACACACAGGAGCCCTCCAGTGTGTCTGGAATATCCCAGAGCCACTGTCTCCTGGCTGCCTGGCCTCCGTGAGCTGCACTCCAGCCTGAAGGCCAAGACGGCTGCTCTGGAGAAAGAACTTCCCCTGGTGCTCAAGTCCCGAAGGAGAGACCCATGGGCGTGGGGAGGGGAGGGTGCCTCGTCCCCAAGGCTGCGCTGCTCCGAGGCCTGGCCTGCACCACCCCACGGAGGCTTCTTTAGCAAACAAATCCACACTCAGTGTGGCAGCAGCGAAGTGCTTTTCTCAGCTTCCTGCTTTCCTCCAGAGAGCAAACCAGTGCCTGACCGTCCGGTTCTCCCTGAATCAACACTCACCGAAAGGAGCTGGTGGAGGGGCCTGTGGGCGACAAACAGCCACAAACCAGACCCTGGGGTCTCCGGAGCTGGGGGCTCTGCGTGGCCAAGGGGTCGTTAATGGGCACGGTTTCCAGTCCAGTCCAGGCCAGCGGTGGTGGGGCTCAGACCCATCCAGACACTGGGATCCAGTCACCCCAAAATAACGAGTTGGGCCTTGAGTTCCAAGTCATCTTTGAGCAGCCGTGCGTCAGCACCGCTGTCCCTGACCACCCCGCGCTGTCCTGCCTCCATCTCCTCCTTCTCGCTGCACCCCAGGTCGGGAGCTAAAGGGCAATTCAGAGCCTGCTGCCTGCAGGAAAAACGTCTCCCCAGCACCGCAAGTCTCTGAGCAATTTGAGGCCCAGAAACCGCCCAGACATAGCTTCTGCTTTTCAAAATCTGTTCATTCGTTTAGCCCCAGGGAACCTCATCCCTGTATGTCCACACCTGGCATCCCGAGGAAGCTGGGGGGGAACCGCACCTCCATTCCTCCAACTCAGAAACCCCCTTCTGCACCGGCAGCTCTGGGCCCGCACTAAGTGTGCAGTGCGGCCATCCTGCAGCTGAGACACGGGGTGCCCGGCAGTGTTTGCATGGATTCTACAATATTTGGGACAGACTTACACTAAAAAATCAGTCACTGCTTCTCCAAACTTCCTGTTGAGCTGGCACCCTGTGTTTTTGTTTGCCGTGTTTTTGTTTGTTGTATCTGGGTACCCTAAGCATGATCCCAAGTTACAAAGTCAGGCCCTGCAGACTCATGGGAGGCAGAATGGGGGCCCCTAAACATGCCCACTTCCTGTTGCACGGAAACTGTGAACACATGAGGCTGCCAGTCAGCTGCCCGACAGGGAGAGGCGACCCTGGATTATATGGGGAGACCCAGTAGAATCTCGTGCCCTTCAACATAGAGGCAGAGGGCAGAGCAGGTCTCAGTGACAAGACACCTCTGGCTCTGAAGATGGAGGATGGGACTGAGGGCCGAGGGGTTCTCCCCTGGAGCCTCTAGAAGGAACCAGCCCTCCCGAGACCTGCTGTTAGCCCAGGGAGACCATTTCCAACGTCTAACCTGCAGAACTGGAAAGTGTAAGTGTTCTTTTTAAAAAAGTTGTCGTGAGTACATAGAGGGTGTCGCTATTTATGGGGTCCATGAGATATTTTGATACAGGCATCCAGTGTGTAATAATCACATCAGGGGAAATGGGGTGAAGCCGCTATGTTTGTGATAAATTTTTAGAGATGCCAGAAAAATATATGTAAATAGGACCCAGTTAGATAACATATATTTTTGGCTTCTGCTCTGTAGAAACTCACACATGATTTGGGGAGTTGTAAAGGCCTGATTTGATTTTGTTTGTTTGCTTGCTTGCTTGCTTTTGGGCCTGGTGTGCCAGGCCAGCAGGTGTTTAACTGAACCTGGCTCCTTGCTTGTTCAAGTATTGAGTGAGGGCAGCCTCCAGGTTCCGCGAGCTTCCGAGTGAGCCTCACGCCTCACAGCTGCAGGTCAGAGAGCGATTTGTGGCCCAGACACCCCCTGGACGTAGCTTCTGCTTTTCAGAATCTGTTCATTCATTTAGCCCCAGGGGACCTCATCCCTGAATGTCCACACCGGGCATCAGACCTGGTTGCAGACTCGGTGGTTCTAGGAGGCAGCAGTGTAGACCCGGTGAAGGAGCAGCCAGGGCCTGAGTGAAGCTGGGGCAGCAGAAGCAGCTTTTGATATTTTTTTTTTTTTCTGCTGAGTCTTGCCAGCTTTTAGTTTAGAAGTTCCTTCCTGGGGAAGAAAGTGGCCACTTAAATGGCATAAAAAATAATGCACCAGGCAGGGGACCCCTGAGACCCTGGGGCTGGGCTCTGGCTGGGGGCCTCACATGGAGGAGGAGGGATGAGATTCTCAAGGAGGCCGAGGTCCCAGGTCTTGGGCTACCGGAGGCTCCTTGGGGCCTCTGCCTTCCCCAGGAGCAAGCAAGGAAGGAATGTAGAGCAGCAGGGCCGTGGGCGCAGGGCAGCCCTGGGAGCAATGGGGACCGTCACGCGGCCCCAGCCTCCACCTTGCTGGCGCTCCTCTTGCCCCAGGGCAAGCCCAGCCTGCTGCTCGCTGCCTGCTTCTCCTGCATTGGAGGCTCCAGGCCCAGAATAGCTGCTCGGAGCCAGCATTTGCATCCACGTCTCCTCCACACGTTAGAAAACCTGGGCTTTGTTTTGTAACTGCTGGTTCCGCTCAGCAAATAGAATTGTATGTAACTGTGGAGGGGCCCTGCACTGTGGCCCAGCCCGGGAGACCCACGAGGGCCTCAGGAGCACGGCTTCTCCCTCTGCCTCCGGTTTCTGTTTCTGACCACATGTCTCCAAGCCAGTCAGTCCTGAGTGGCCACAGTGGGGAGGGGGCTGCACCAGGGGCCTGCCCTGCTGTGCTGGCCTCTGCCAGGGCTGGGCTCTGCCCGAGAAGAAGCCCAGGGTTGGGCTCTTATGTGCCCACTCTCAGGTGGGGTTGCGGGAGGCCTGCATGGCCCCACGGGGATCAGTGTGATGAGCGTGACTGGAGGATGTGCGGGCCTAGGATGAGCAGAGGGACCCTATAGAGCCACGACCTCAGGCCCAGGGCCCCTGTCGGCCCCAAAGCGAGTGTGGTGGCCGTCGTTGGGACCCCAACAGGGGGCGGCACTGGCGTGAGGTCTGACACCTGCCAAATTCCTGCAAGCTGACCCCTCGATGGCGCTCGTGCTCTAATTCTGCCCCAGGGAACCCCGAGGTCAGGATTGGCATCCCCCCTGCTTAAGGGGCAGCTGAGGCCAGGGTGGGGCCGGGGTGGAATGGCGGGCTGCATGCCGGAAGCCCATGGAGCCCAGATCTGCTCCAGGTCACGACCCTGTACCTGGCTTGGGGTCCACACTCCCCAGACACAGATGGCGGCATGTTCCCCTCGGATCGTCCACCTGTTCTTTGGCCAAGCCCTGGCCCTCATAGCAGGCTACTGAGTTCAAGGATGCCCCTGGGCAGCCAGGCTGGGACCCTTGTCCACTCCCTGGACGCACATCTGCCCGCCGCCGGGTTCACAGGGGAGGGATTAGAAACCACTCAATGGTACGTCGAGAAGGCGAGCGGGGTGGGGATGGGGGTGGGAAGGGGACAGGCCCTCCCCACACGTGGGGAGACTTGTGGCTGTGAGGTGCTGCCTCGGCCTCCGAGGCTGGCCATAGGCTGGATTCAGACACAGCTCGAGCCACTCACCCTCCACGTCCTGCTTAGGAGGGGGGCGGGGCCTGCTAAATCCCCAGCGCCCAGGGCCCAGGGACATCCCATCCATAGCCTCAAGGTCCCTGGCTTCCCCTGGGGATGGGGCTGTCGCACCTGTGTCCTCCCAGTTCCCGGGTCCCGTTGATACACACACAGGGGTCCCTGGGGGAGTTTCCTAACTCCCCTTCCTCTGAAGGCCAGGCCTGGGAGAGTGAATTCTCCAAACACTCACCCTCACTGTACCACGGCAGTTTAGAGAATGTGGATGGAGCTGCTTGGCTGCACACCTTGGGGGGGCGTCACCCTCTTTTTAGCCTCAGTTTCCCCATCTGTGTAGTGGGTACCAGAGAGGACTTCGCACAGAGGCTGTGCATTCCCTTTTTTTAATTTTTATTTTGTTGAGTCAGAGCCTCGCTCTGTCTCCCAGGCTGGAGTGCAGAGGTGCAATCTCGGCTCACTGCAACCTCCGCCTCCCGGATTCAAGCGATTCTCCTGCCTCAGCCTCCTGAGTAGCTGGGATTACAGGTGCACCGCACCAAGCCCAGCTAATTTTGGTATTTTTAGTAGAGACAGGGTTTCACCATGTTGACCAGGCTGGTCTCGAACTCCTGACTTCATGATCCACCTGCCTTGGCCTCCCAGAGTGCTGGGATTGCAGGCATGAGGCACCATGCCCGGCCTGAGGCTGTGCATTCCCTAACAGAGGGGGATGTCTAGCTGCCCCCACAAAACACAGCAGCTCTGAACATGTCTAAGGTCAGCCTCTCCCTGCTTTCCTTTTCTCCCTGATCAAATTCATGTGGCTTCCACTCAGCCCCTTCTTCCGGCTCTTACTTAGGAAAGCAGATCTAAGCAGATCTACCCCAAACTCCAACACACACTGGAACCCTCAAGGTCCCACCCGACTGAAAGCCATGTAGCCGGTGCGGTGAGTACTGGATAGATGGATAATGACGGATGATGGATGGATGATGGGTAGATGGAGGAATGCATGATGGATGAATGAAATAATAGATTACTGGATGAATTGAGTGGATAGATAAATTGATGGATGGATGATGGATGGATAAATGAATGGATGATGGATGAATACATTAATAGATGAATGAATGAGTGGGTGGATGGATAGATGGGTGAATGCATGGATGGATCATGGATGATGGAAGGATGACAGATGAATGGATGGATAGATGAATGAATGAATGGGTGAAGGAATGAATGGATGGATGGATGGCAGGCTCTCCATGAGCCGCTCTGCTCTCCTCCAGGGCCTCCTGCTCACTGGCCCCTGTATCTCACATCCTACTTCCAGTTTCATGGAGACAAGAGTGTCCTCCCCAACCCAAGTTCTCACCCCCATCCCTTCCTCCCTCAGACCCACCTGGAAGGGCTGCTGCTCTTCTATTGTAGAAGTCTCCCATCCCAAGGAGGTGCCTAGTCTTTCCCCTCAGGAAGGCACCTGGTCCTTCCCCCTCCCTTCCCTCCTGGGAGACACCTGGCTCTTCACCTCCCCCTGGCCCTTCACCTCCTATCAAGGCAGCTCCCTCAGTATTTTCTGCAGACCTTGGTTGTCTCCTGTGATGTTCATTCCCTCCCGTTCCCACAGACATTCTTCCATGTCCAGCCCAGACAGAAAGAGGTGCCCCCCTGCCGGATGGATGATTGAGGCTGCCTGTGTGTACACGTATGACTGAGCAAGGGACGGAGGTGTCCGTGTGCAGCAAGCACGTGGCATGACCTCGGAAGAGGGAACAAGACAAGATGTCCCCCAAGGTGCCCATGAGGACCCTCCCTGGGCAGCTGGACTCCAGCCCACCTTGGGTTGCAGTGTGCATTGGGGGTGGGGCCAAAGACCCCTCCACACAGAGAAGGCAGCCAAAGGGAGGAGGGAGCGGTCAGAAAAGGTTGTCTCAGCCAGGGAGCGGCTCCACCCGCTCCTAAGAATGCCTGACCTCAGACGTCAGCTCCTGTTAGAGACCCCTGCACACCCCCTGCCCAGAGCCAAACTCTGAGAGTCTCTGGATGGACTGAGGGGTGGGACAAGGAAAAAAAGGAAGGAGGGAGGGAGAGAAGCAGCAAGGAGGGGTCGCCTGGCCTGGCTCCCCCAGTGAGGAAAGGGGCTGTGGCACAGAGATTCCAGCTGCAGGGCTGGGGGCAGCCGAGAATGGCACCTCCAACGCCCACCGCAGGGGCCCACCCGCCTGCCTCCTCCGGGACCAACCGGCCTCGTTCCTCTCACAGACTCTTTGAAAGCGTATTTGTTAAACGTAGCATATTGTGGATGATTAGATTTAAATTTCAATACACTTTGTTAAAAATAGATTGGCTCTCACCAAGAGGAGGGCCGCAGGAAGGGGCTTTCAACGGCTCGTCTTTGGAATATTAATAGCATGGAAATGTTATTAGAATAATTTTTCATCATGAATAATAAATTAATGGAATAATTCAGCGGCGCCACGTGACATACCCTGCTAAGAGGGGCTTTGTTTTAACAGAATGGGGAGGGTGGGTTTGGGGTGTGGGGGAGGGCAGAGCTGGGGGAGGGTCTGCCCAGGGCAGGCGGGGTTGGGTGGAAGTGGGTGAGGTGCCTGAAGGGATGAAGGCTCCGGAGGCATTTGGGGCAGAGGACAGGGACCTGGGACCAAATCCTCAGGCACTTTTAGCTTCATGTCTCAGCCAGAGTTCTGGCCCTGGCGGGCTCCTTCCCACAGAAAAGCTGGGAAGAGATCTTGGTAGGGGCCCGGCCGCACACACCATCCTGCTGGGGGTGGCTGGGTTGGACTTCACCATCCCCACGGCCCTGCAGCCTCCCCTCCTGCATCTTTATCCTTGGTAAATGCCAGGAACCTCGAAAGCACCCAGAGGCCCAGAGAAATTGAGCACACGGGGGTGGGGCATTCAAGAGCAGGAACTGTTTCTGGGGCCCCAGGGGCAGGGCCAGGGTCTCCTGGGCATTTCTGTGCTCGGGACCCCTGCTGCGCCTGAGCCCACTGTGGAAACTGCCTGAGGGGCCACACAGAGCTGATGGGGACAAGCACGCAGGGTGGGCACCCTTGTGGGCTCAGCTTGGTCCAGGGTGTCCACTCGGGGACGGGGAGGGAGATGGGGCACCAGGGAAGAAGGGTCTGTTCACGTAGTCAGCGCCCCCTCCTTCTCCCCCCTCCCTCCTTTTGCCTCCCTTCCTGCTCCTGCCTGCACGGTGAGAACAGAGAAAACAGAGATGAGATGGCCCCTGCCCTGGGGCAGTCAGCGGCGGAAGGACCCTCCAAGGCCAACCCAGCTCCTGACAGAGAGGCAGGGAGGCAGCCTGGGGCAGGGGGCCCTGGCAGCAGCGGCACACGGAGTGTGCACACGGATCCTAGTCAGCCTCTTCCAGGGTGCTGAAGCCAGTGGGGGCCCCCGGGGAGGTTTTGGGGGACTTTTGAGGGGGCCTGAGGGGTTCCGCTCCTCCTACCCAGGGAGCCGCCATGCCACTAGTGGGCTGTCCTGGAGACTGGGGGAGAAAGCACACAGGCTGTCAGGAAAGGTGGGTCGCAGGTGGGCAGGGCAGCCCGGCTGTACTGATGGGCAGGCACTGGGTGAGTGGATGGCAAAGCCGTCAGGTCATCCCCACCTCCGTCCTTGCATTGGGCCAACCAGGTGTGTCAGGAGGTTGTTTGACCATTTCTGAGAGGCGTGCTCTGTCTCTCTCTCTCCCTCCCTCTCTCTCTCTCCCCTCTCTCTCTCTCCCTCTCTCTCTCTCTCCCTCTCTCTCTCCCTCTCTCTCTCTCCTCTCTCTCTCCCTCTCTCTCTCTCTCTCTCCTCTCCCTCTCTCTCTCCCTCTCTCTCTCTCTCCCTCTGTCTCTCTCTCTCCCTCTCTCTCTCCTCTCTCTCTCTCCCTCTCTCTCTCTCTCCTCTCTCTCTCTCTCTCCCTCTCTCTCTCCCGCTCTCCTTCTCTCTCTCTGTCACACACATTTGCACATACTCCAGTGTGAATGGAGTATGAATGTGTGTGGTAGGCGACAGCTGTGTGTGTATGTCCGAGTGTGTGTGTGCGTGTGTATATGTCAGCATGTGTGAACACGAGTTAGAGCATGGGTGTACCCGTGCGTGACTTAGTGTGTGCGCCTGCCCAGTGATCTCCCTCTCGTGAGTCTGGGCTGCTGCTCCGCAGGCCTCAGGAGCCGACGGCGCACCCCGGAGCCTGGACTCTCCAATGCGCCTGTGAGCTGCGTAATCAGCTGCTAAGACGCTGGCGCCACCGGCTGGGGCCCTGTTCTCCCCCTCTCTTTTCTACAGTCTTACCCTGCAACTGACAATTAATGTTCGAAAGAACATGAAATGGAGGAGAAATTACAGCAATTTATCAACTGAAATTATAGGTGTAGACACATGTCAGCAGTGGAAATAGTTTCTATCAAAATTAAAGTATTTAGAGATTTTCCTCAAATTTCAAATTATGCGAATCCCATTTTCCGCGATGCTGCAGCGCGGGGGTTTTAATTGCAGGATCACGCAGAACGCCACGCCGTGTGATTGTGACTCAAGGTCTCTCCTCCCAGCTGCTCCCTCCGGTCCACAAGACAAGGAAGACCCTCGGTTTGCCAAGATCAGCAGCGCTGAGCGACCAGGCAAGACAGTCACTGATGCCTGAACCGAGTTCACCGATGTCACGGAGGCCGGGAGGCCCTCAGCAGGGCCCGGGGGCTCCCCACCTCCAGGATGGCCAAGAAGAAACAGGACCAGGAGCCTAGGGCGCCCTGGGGAGCCCCCGCCGCGCGGGCCAAGGGTGGCTGCCCTCAGAGCTCAGATGGGCTCCCCGGAGCGGGGCTTCCGAGCCCCTGGAGACGGCGTGAAGGTGCAGATTCTGCGGCAGGTCCGGTCCCGCGTTTCTAACAAGCCCCCGGGTGACGCGGCTGCTGCCTCCGCGGCACGGTGGGCACAAGGGCCGTGGGCTGGGGCCGGCCTGGGCTTTCAGGCCTTTCCACGCTGACCCGACACCGACCAGGCCGCAGCCTGGGAACCGGAGCCGGCAGCTGCGGGCCGCTCTCTGGGAAGCGGGACTGACCTCCCCTCCCCACCGTCGCCCCTGCGGTGAGATCCTGCCTGCCTGGGAGCAGGGCCCTGCGGCTGGGCTCTGGGAGACAGAAGTGGCCCCACGGCTCGGGCCCCACGCAGTGGACACTGACACTTAATGTTGGTGTAATTGATGTCAATTCGGGTACCCAGGCCCCCAGTGAGATGCCTAATGAATTCGCTGCGATTAACGGTGCTCCACGCCGTGGACGGTGGCCAGTTCTGATGGAGGCTGAGCCGGCTGGGGAGGCGTCTTGGCCAAGAACCAGCCCCAGCCTCGCTCAGGGCCCCAACCCGCAGACCATGTAATTAAGCTGCGTTCTGCAGCCAGGGCAAGGTGCGGAGAAGCCTGTTTCTAGCGCTGGGGAGGAGGAAGTGGGGAGGAGGGAGCGGGGAGCAGAGGAGCAGAGCGGGAGGGAGGATCGTCGCGCAGGGGCCTTTGTGGATGAGGCTGGGATGCCCCCGCCCCTCCGTTCCCTCCAGAGCCTCAGCTCTGAACACCTCCCCGCACCTCTGAGGAGCCAGGCCTGGAAAGCCTCTAAAATAGATTTTTCTGCCTCAAGACAGAAGATGGGCGTTCCCGGGAGAGAAGAGCTGCCCAGTCACCTGCTCTGCTCCACCTGGTCAGAGACCCTTGACCTTTAGAAGACTGGACCTGAGGGCGTGGCTGGTGGATCTGAGGACGTGGATGGTGGACCTGGCCAGCTGTAGCTTTTTGGGTTCTTGTGGTCCCATTTCTTGGGTCAATCTCACACCTGCCCGCTCCCAGGAAGATACCCCCAGGCCCCTCACACTCCTGGGGGCAGCTGGAATTGGCTTCAGGGCGGGACGAGGGGCCCCATGGGTGTTTGGAATCCCTGATCTGGGTCCGGCACTGGCAGCAGGATTCTAGCCTGGCCTGGACTCTGGTGTGTCCCGTTTGAAGAAACCCCGCCCTGTGAAAGTTCAAGTTTAGCATCCAAGGACCCATTTAAGAGGTTTGCTGAGCCACGTCGCAGGAGGGTCTGGGTGCAAACGGAGGTGGCAACACGCAGAGCGAGCCTTGAGCACCCAGGTTACCCCCAGGGCTTCCAGTCCAGCCTGGGGGCTCCTGCCGTCCTGCGGAGCAGCCCCCTGGGATCAGGGACGTGGCTGAGCTGGAGAGTGTGCAGGATTGAATAATGATGTCTGCCACGGTCAGGCCAACTGCTGTGTTTCTGTGGCCCACAAGCTAAAAATGGTTGGAAAAAAATCAAAACATTAATATTTGTGACATATGAGAATGCTGTGAAAGTCAACTTTCCTGTCCATAAATAAAGTTTTATTGACACAGTCATGCTCACTCTTTCTCATATTGCCCATGGCTGCTCGTGTGTCCAGGCATACACCAGGAGGCTGCAGACGGAGCTGGATTCTTTCTGGCCCTTTGCTGGAGGCATTGCCGACCCCTGCTCTGAGGCTCCCCATGGCTCTCAGGATCCAGACCCCAGGCTTCCCAGGACATTGGGGGCCAATGGCTCCCTGAGCTGCCCTCCTCCCCAGCTCTTCTCCCACCCCTGCCCACCCAGGAGCCCTCACCATGTGCCACTCGCTGCCCACGCAATCTGACCTGTGAAGGGCAGACAGAGGAGAAAGCCTGCCTGAAAAAGAGGACTCTGACTTTGCCACCCCGCTGCCCTGCCTGGCCCCACTGTGGAGTCACCAGGAAAGGCCATGGCAGAGGGACATGCCCACGAGCTGCCCTAGGGGAGAGCGGCTGGGGCAGGGAGGGCAGCACTGCCCTCAGGAAGCCCCACGGTGGTGCCCCCACCTCCCCTGGGTTTCAGGAGTGTGGACAGATCCTGCTGGGAGCAGATGGCACTTCTGCGGCTGAGGCCTGCTGGACGCTGGGCCATGCCAGGGACCTGAGCCTGGGGCCACACGCTCCTCCTGGCTGATGTCACCGCTCTTCTTCCAACAGTCTTGGCCCCCGGGTGGGCCTCCTCCTCACCCACTCTCCATGTGGACGGATCATTGCTGCCGCCCTCTGTTCCTCCCTCCCAGGACTCAGAAGAGGGGCCTGGTGTGAACAGGAGGCAACCGCTGACCCCTGGCCTGCGCCCACGCAGAGGCCACCTCCCAGTCTGGTCTCTCTGGGCCAGCCCCTGGAGTGTGAAAAATTGAAAAATAGAAATTCCTGGGAAGCGCTGACTCTCCTGCAGTTCTCAGCGGTTCGCCAGGCCTGTACCTGTCTCGGCCAGGCCCACGGCTGTCAATGCGGTGGCCGCCATCCCGCCAGCCTTGGCCGCTCAGGGACTCTGGGCTGTGTGCTTCTGATGTTGCAATGGGAGCTCAGACCCCACATCTGTGGACTGAGGCTTCTCAGCCTGGTGGCCGCTAGACCCAAATAACACGGGGACCCGGGCCGGCCGGGTCAGACCCCATCGAACACTTGGGGATTCCTCTCAGTCACAGGCCCTGTGCCTTGCCCGGTGCCTCAACGCCCACAGGGTCAGCCTGTTCCACGTCCTGACACCCTACTCTGCACTGGGCCAGCCTGGCAACCCCGCCTCCGCCACCACATAACCCCGGATCTGCCCCACCCCCTGCCCTCCCACAGAACACCACTGCGCTCCCGCCCAAGTCAGTGTTTCAGGAGGAGCACAGCAGAAGGTGCAGGAAGGCGAGTCTGGCCAACACCCTCCAGAAACTCATTCCTGCACCCCCTGGGAGACCTGGACTGGGATGTGGGCACAGGGGGGCCTCTGTGCTCTGGGGCATGGGGGTGGGTACAGTCAGGAGGGGACGTGGCAGGAGACATGCACAGCCCCTCTCCGAATCTGCATGAGGCACCTGCCATGCAGCTCGGACCTCCCTGGGCCTCCAGGCTTGGTGACCACAAGGCTGGACTGAGGGTGGGGGCAGCTGGCCCAGTAGGGGCAGCGCAGGTGACCCAGCACAGGGGCTCTGGGAGGTTGAGGGCTTGCTGGAGCCAGCCTCCGGGGCTCCTGGAGGAGGGAAGACCGCAGGAAGACCTGGTCCCAGAGGGTCCTGGCCCCGTGGGCTTCTCCGTCTTTCTTCCTAAGGAACGACCACACCTCTCATGCAGCCCGAGCTTTTCTTAGAGACCAAGGAGGCTGAACAAGAAGCATATTTTACACATCGCTTTTGCTCTCCCATGGGAAGGGACGATGGCCTGCCCTTGCTGGCAGTTTTGGAGGCATGCCCAGAAGTTTGTGTATCTGTGGATGCTGGGCCAGGCGTGGGCAGGACCCTGTGGGGAGGGGCCTCGTTGCTGGTGTCAAGGGAATGAGCTCCTTACAGGCCTCTGGACAGTGGCCCCAGGGCGCCCAGCCCCTTCTTATCCTAATCAAGATCCCCGGAGGACACCCTGTGTCCCCTGAGCTCTCCAGGGCTGAGGCAATCTCTGCCCCATGTCTCAAGCCTCAAGAGGCTCCCCTCTCTCTTACCCGAAGAACCTGTGATTGGCAGAACAACAGTCCCCCAAACGTGTCCACGCCCCAATCCCAAGACCCCGTGACCCTGTCCCCAAGTGGCACAGGAACCCTGCAGGTGGGACTGAGTTAAAGACCCCATGACCCCGTCCCCAAGTGGCACAGGAACTGTGCAGATGGGACTGAGTTAAAGACCCCGTGACTCTGTCCCCACATGGCACAGGGACCCTGCAGGTGGGACTGAGTTAAGGATATTGAGCCAGGAGGTCATCCCTGTGTAATTATATTCTATGCCATAATCTCTTTACATATAAAATAAACCTAATTGTACATAATCTGTATTTATATATTTTATTTATGTTCCGTCCTCCTTATAGGAGCGAGGCAGGAAATGAGGCCATGGGAGCAGAGGTCAGCGAGCTGCAGTGTGAGGATGGAGGAGGGGCCAGAAGCCAAGGGATGCGGGAGGCTCCAGAGGACGGGGTGGCAGGAAGCAGGTTCTCTCCGGGAGGCTCTGGAAGGAGCCAGCCCTGCAGACAGCAAGATTTTAGCCCAGCGAGACCCGCCCTGACCTCCAGGACAGGAAGACGACATGTCATACTGTTTTAAGGGCTCATTTTGTGGTTTGTGGAGGCAGCCACTGGTTCTGACACCAAGCGACCCCGATTCCTCCAGTGAGTCCAAGAGCACAGAACAGACTCTCACTCTGGCCGAGGACACGGTGAGGGAACTGTGGTGACCCCAGTCCTGTTCTTGTGGCTCTCACTCCAGGAGGATGGCTCTAGAGCAGGGAGGGGCCAAAGAAGGCGAAAGCAGACAATGGGTAGCCCATGCTGGGGGCTGCTGCATGTGTGGCAGCCACCTCTGAGTGGGGGACATCTGAGCTGGGACCTGTGCGGGCATCTGGGAGCCAAGAACTCCAGGGACCATGTCAGGATGAAGCCATCCAGCAGGCATGACCTCAGACCCAGAAGGCAGCAGTGAGGCTGGACTGGGGACAGCTGGGGAGATGGAGACACAGGGGCCAGCGGTGATGGGGACAGGGTGCTGTGTGAGACATCCCTGGTGATGCCTGGCGAGGTTTCCAGCAAGGGATGGGTAGGGTTTGCTTTGTGCTTTCAGAGAAGCTCTCCGGTGGCTGGAAGGGCAGGGGTGGCCCAGCTTCAGTGCCAGGCGCTGGGGTCAGACAATGCGGCTCCCTCCACTCCAGGTGGGGAAGGGTTACCCCATGGACCCTCCTTGATTCTCTGGCCCAGAAGGGTCATGTCAGGAGGGTGGGCGTGGGAGCTGCATCTCCCTGGAGTCCTTACTTTCCTCTTTCTCAGACTGAGCCTCTCCAGGGGAGCAGAGCTGCTGGTGGCTTATTAATTGTGATCAACTATGAAGTGTTTTACTTGAGGGAGGGTGGGGCAGAGAACTGAGGAGGGAGGGAGGCTTCTGGTGAGAACCCCATTTCCCAGATGACCCCCGACGGCACCTCTGACTCCAGAACATGGAGACCACTGCCCACGAAGGGAGCCTCCCTGCAGCTGGAGGGGCTGCTGCCTGCTCCGGTCCCCTCAGGTTGGACTGAGGCTCGGCTTCAAAAGGGTCCTTGGGCAGGAGCCACCTTCCAGGGAGAGTCACCCCCGCCCCCAATGGTGGGACCCAGAGGGCAAGAAATAGACACATCTCTTTCCCTGGATTGCAGGGAACTCTAGCCAAGCAACTCCACTCATTTCTCCATAATTCCTTATTCATAATGTGTGAGTGAGGTGGCAAGGGCCATAAAATCAGCCAATAATACAAAATCTTGTAGTCTTGTTTTGCAGTTCTTTCCCAGGGCTGTAGCCTGAATGTTTATGTGTCCCCCAAATTCCTATGTTGAAATCAGAACACCCAAGGCAATGGTATTCAGAGGTGCAGCCTTTAGGAGGGGACTAGGCCATGGGGTGGGACCCTCCTGAATGGGATTAGTGCCCTTCAAAAAGGAACCCCAGACTGACCTCTCACCTCCTGCACTATGTGGGGACACACAGAGGAGGCACCATGGATGAACCAGGAAGCTGGCCCTCACCAGACACAGGACCTGCCGGCACCTTGATCTTGAACTCCAGCCATATATATGTATATTGTCTATATTCTGCACCATTCCCACCAACAAGGCACAAGAGTTCTAACCGCTCTGCAGCCTCACCAACATGTGTTATTTTCCATGACCTTCATTATGACCATCCTAGTGGATTTGAAGTTGTATTTCCTTGTAATTTTGATCTCCATTTTCCTAATGACTAAAGATGTTGAACATCTTCTCACAGGCTTATTGGCCATTTGTATATCTTCTTTGGAGAAAGGTCTATTCAAGTCCTATGCCCACTTATAGTTGGGTTGTTTGTCTTTTTGTTGTTGAGTTATAAGAATTATTTAAACATTCTAGATCTGAGTCTCTTATCAAATATGTGATTGACAAATATTTCCTCCGATTCTGTAGATTGTCTTTTTACTTTCTTGATAATACCCCTTGATGCACAAAAGTTTTTAATTTTGATGAAATTGAATTTTTGTTCTTGTCTTGTTCGTGCTTTTGGTGTCTTATCTAAGAGTTCATTACCACATCCAAGGTCATAAAGATTTACCTCTAACATTTTACTCTGAGTTTTATAGTTTTAGCTCTTACATTAAGATATTTGACACATTTTGAGTTAATTTTTGTATATTGTGTGGGGTAAATGATCTTTTTTTTTTTGCTTGTGATAGTTGTCTCAGCACCATTTGTTGAGGAGATTATTCTTTCTCTATTGAATTGTCTTGGCACATTTGCTGAAAATCAGTTGGCCATAGATATATAGGCTTTCTCTGAAATAGATTCTATGCTATTGGTCTATATGTCTATCTTGATGACCGCATCATACTATTTTGACTATTGTGGCTTTGTTCTAAGTTTTGAAATTAGAAAATATCAGTCCTCCATTTTTTTCTTCTCTTTCAAGATTGTTTTGGCTACTTGAATCTCCTTGAAATTTCATATAAATTTGAGGATTGGGTTTCATTTTCTGCAAAAGATCCTTGGAATTTTGGTAGAGGTTGCATTGAGTCTGTAGATCATTATGGATAATATTGCCATCTTAATATTAAGGCCCCCAATCCATGAACATGAGATGTCTTTCCACTTCATTCCTAGGTATTTTATTCTTTTGGGTGAGATTATAAATGAAATTGCTCCCTACCTTCTTTTCAGGTTGTTCATGGATGGTGTATAGAAACACAACTGATTTGTGCGTGCTGATCTTGCACCCTGCAAATTTGTTGAATTCATTCATTTGCTCTAAAGGGGTTTTTTTTTTTTGTAAATTTTTTGGAGATTTCTGTATATAGGATAATGTCATCTGCAAATAGAGATTTTTTTTTCTTTTTTCCCCAGTTTGAATGCATTTTATTTCTTTTTCTTGCCTCATTTTTCTGGCTAGAGCTTCCAGTATGATGTTGAATATTAGTGGTGAAAGTGGGCATCCTTGCCTTGTTCCTGGTCTTAGTGGAAAGTTTTCAGTCTTTCACCACTGGATATAATGTTAGATGTGGGTTTTCCATAAATTCCCTTTATCATTGTATTAGGCCATTCTTGCATTGCCATAAAGAAATACCTGAGACTGGGTAATTTGTAAAGAAAAGAGGTTTAATTGGCTCATGGTTTTGCAGGCTGTATAGGAAGTGTGGTGCTGGCATCTGCTCAGCTTCTGGGTAGTCTTCAGGAAGCTTCTAATCATGGCAGAAGATGAAGGAGGAGCAGGCAGGTCACATGATAAGAGCAGGAAAAAGAAGGGGTGGGGAGATGCTGCACTTTTAAACAACTAGATCTCACAAGAACTCACTCACCATCTCAAGGACAGCACCAGGCCATGAGAGATCCACCCTCACAACCCAAACACCTCCCACCAGGCCCCACCTCCAACACTGGGGATCACAGTTCAACAGGAGATTTGGGCAGTGACATATATTCAAATCAGATCAATTGTATTGAGGAAATGCCCTTGTATTCCTAGTTTCCCAAGTATTTTGTCATGTAAGGGTGTTGGAGTTTTCAAATGCTTTTTCTGCCTCAGTTGAGATGACCATATGGATTTCTCAACTTTGTTTTATTAATGTGGCCTATTTTGCTGGTCGAATTTTATACGTGGAACCATCCTTGCATTCCTGGGATAAGTCAAACTTAGTCAGGGTGTGTAACCTTTCTCATATGCTCCTGGGAGGGTGTGGAGGCTCAGTTCCCCACTAGGCCCTGCTGACTCCATCCCATAAGAGATTGGGGCACCATCTATTTCCACCAGGCAGGGGATAAATGATCCACTCTCTGCTCAGCCTGTCAACACCACTGAGTGAGGACATCAGAGAACTGTCACCTGCCTCTGCAGGGTGGGGGTGAGGTGGGGTGGCCCCTCTGAAACCACATTGGTGTCCGGCTAGAGTAGGGCTGACAATGCCTAAAAGGGGCTCTGTTGTTTGACCACCCTCTCCTCATGCTTTAGCTGGGAGGAAAGCTCCAGGCTTCTCCTGGAGCTTTTTACTCTGTCAGTGATGACTGCAGGTTGGAGGCCACTGCAGTGTCCTGTCTATGATGTGTGGGAGGCAATAAGGAAACCCAGGGCACTCAGCGCCACGTCGTCCTGAGTCTGGAGGCTCCCAGGCAGTGGCCTTCTAGGCTCCTTGGTTGTGTTATGTGCAGGACTTTTGGGTTTTAGTGAGAAGATCCAGGAAGATTGGGCAGCTCCATTTTGGTGGAAACAGAAGTCTCCAATTCACCCCCTTTTGAGTGTCCTTTGAGGTTTTGATGGAAACATGATGACTTCAGAGGACAATCCGAGGAGTGCTGGCACCTGCATGCTGCATGTCTTCCTATATCCATGGCACGCATGTCCACATGAGCAGGCCATCCTCAGTGGTCTTCACAAAGATCACATGTGTCCTTGATGGGTGACTCTTCATACCTTTTTTCCCCACTGCAAAGGGAATTACTTTTATTTGTTCTTTAAGTATTATTTTTATAGGGATGATAATGATTTTTGTACATGAATCCTATACTTTGCTGATTAGTTCTCATAGTTTAGCTGCATATTTCTCTGAGCTTCTGTGTAATTATATTCTATATGAGAAAGGACTATTTGTCTCTCCCTCAATTCCTAGTCCTTGTCTTTTTTGTTTTGCCTTGTGATATTGGCTAGGACCTCTAATACAAACTAAATATAAATGTGATAATGGGCCTTTTTGACTTGTGTGATAACATTTCCAAAGTTCTATTATTAAATGTTATGATGTTTGCTGTATTTCTTTTGCCTTGTATCCCTAGCTTGCTGAGAATTTATCTGATTAATGCTGCAATTTGTGGACTGCATTTCCTTGCCTCTGTTGAGGTGAGCTCATGGCTGTTCTCCTTCCAGTGGTTCATGTGGTTTAAAACAAAGTGTTTCTGAGATTGAGCCAGCTTTGCATTCCTCTTCATGACATACTGTTTTATACATGGATGGACTTGATTTTCTAGTGTTTCTTAGTCCTTGTCCTGTTTTGATGTCAATATTATACCAGACTTACACATTACTTGGGTAGTTTCCTTACATGAAAAACTTTTAAAGATAGATATTTACTATTCCTAGAAAGTTTGGTGAAACTTGCCTATAAAACCTGGATCCAGAGGTGTGCATGTGTGGGAGAGAGGGAGAGAGGTTCAGTTACCATTTTGATTTATTCAGTGGTAATTGATTTGTTCACTTCTTTTGTATTTTTGAGTCAATTCTACCATAGTTTTTCTGTAAAATTATTTATGTTATCAGTATTTTCCAATTTACTAACATAAAGTGCTTAGTATGATTTACAGTTTTTAAAATCTGTACTGTGTCTACAAACACACAATATTCTATTTTTCTCTATCCTAACTTAAAAAGCTGTTTCCACCTGCATGTGTCTCACATGCACACACACAGCACTGATGGAAACAGCATGCATGCAGTAAGTATGTAATCCTGGAGACTGCACAGACCCTGTGGTGGAGGAGAACAGCAGGCAAAGCAGCTGTTGGTCCAGGAGCTTTTGATGCAAGGTTCGTCTTGGGATCTAGACACAGACACAGGTGGGAATGGTGGGTTAGGGCTGTGCTGTACCTGGCCACTCTGGACCATGCCAGGGAGTGCTCTCACTGGTGCCCCACGGCCACCTCTGTTGACCCCACACCCCAAGGAAGGATTCTCCCTGTGCCAGCTTTGCCCAACACTGCCTGGGCTGTGAACCAAACTGGATAGAAACAGTGTCTTTACCACAAGTTCACACCTAGTGAGGGAGAGAACTGAGGCACATGGAGTCCCTGATGCAAGGATGGTGCAGGGCACGGACAGCAGGAAGGTACCTTGAAGGGAAGGCTGGGAGGGGTGGGGCCACAGAAGGAGGTGCCCAAGAGGCATTTGTGGCCAAGAGTAACAAGGGCCTCCCGCTTGGACTTTACTCACTTCTCATGGGCACTCCACGGCGGGTCCTCGGGCTCTGTGGTGTGGCCTGCTGACCCATTTTCCAGATGGAGGGACTGAGGCTGAGGGTCAGGCAGGGTGTCTGATGCCACCTGCTGCACCAGAATTCAGACTCCAATTCCTGTCCTGTTCAACCCCTCCTCTTCGGGCCATGCGGGGAAGGAGGCCTCTTCTGAATTGCCCTTCCCAGGGGAGCCAGGCTCAAGGTGACACTGTGCCTCAGGTACTGTGAGTCCAGGTGAGTTCAGCTCGGCGTAAGGGCCCCTAGCATGGCTAGAATCAGGCAGAGTGATGGGGCCCAGGACATCCTGCCGGCCTTGCTTCCCGAAGAACTCGGACAGGCCAGGGCTGTACCAGAGTTCCTATCAGACTGGGGGCTTGTGAGGAGACCTCACAGACTCTCCGCACAATTGCCCAAATCTCTGCCTCCCTCTGCATGCAAATAGCCTTTGGTGACTTTGGCAGGGGCCCTTCCCCAGAATCACTCTCTGTCTAGTTTTGTGCAACCCAGATGCCTGCCACCAATATTTCACAGACGGTTTGAAAGTAAAATTAGCTGAGCACAGGAGCTCACACCTGTAATCCCAGCATTTTGGGAGGCCAAGGCGGGTGGATCACATGAGGTAAGGAGTTCGAGACCAGCCGGGCCAACATGGTGAAACCCTGTCTTTACCAAAAATACAAAAATTAGCCAGGCATGGTGGTGTGCACCTGTAATCCCAGCTACTCAGGAGGCTGAGGCATGAGAATTGCTTGAACCCAGGAGATGGATATTGCAGTGAGCCATGATTGTGCCATTGCACTCCAGTCTGGGTGACAGAGTAAAACTCTGTCTCAAAAAAAAAAGAAAGAAAGAAAGAAAAAGAAAAAAAGAAAGTAAAACTGCTCTTTAAGAGTCTATTTAAAAAAAAAAGTAATTGCATGCAATGTAGATTTGGGAATTTAATGCAATCAATGAGTTGGCAATTTCAGGGTGCCCTTCCACATCTATTTCCAAGGGAATTTTTCTTTTCTTGGTCTTTCTTTTATAGCAGGTAAAGCAAGGTGTCATGATCATCTTTGAGAAATGTTTGTTTAGGGCATCCAGGGCCTTTAAGTGGGAATAATGATACTTGGGAACATAAAATTGCTTCTGAATAAACGTCTGGCTCACAAGGCAGCAGCACTCAGAGAGGCCAAGAGTGCATCTTTACGAATGAGCACAGGGAACGAAACAGGCTGGGTAACCCTGGGCCCACACGCTGGCTGCTGCAGAAAGCCCCGTCTTCAGGGAGCCGCATGGGGACAGCCGGGTGCTGAGGTTTCCAGGTGCTTGGATTCTGCTCCTGCCAAGGAGCCAGGCTGTCACCATGCTCAGAATTGACACCTGAGACCTGACACCTGAGAACTTTGGTTTGGGTCCCCCAGAGACACACTGCAGAGCAACTTGTTTGTGTAGGGGGTGATCTTAGGAAATCTGGTAGGGTGTGGGGAAGGAAGGGAGTGTGGCCGATAAAGGTTGCAGTGGGATGGGCTGTGGCTGCAGGGATGTTCGGGGAGCCAGGGCAGCCCGTGCACCTCAACTTTCCCGCTGGAGGGGCAAGGGAGCCGTGTGTTTTTGCCCTGATACCCCCAGCGCATCATGGGTTAAGGCTGCTCCAGGCCTCGGGCAGAAGCTCTGGGCAGGTGGGCGTCCGCTGGGCTGGGTGAGGTGGCGAGGCCTGAGGGAAGTGGCTGGAGCTGATGGCACCTGCTCCTTAGATTTAAACCAGCTGTGACATTTCCAGTATTCGTGGTTTTCAAGGCACTTTCTCATTTGTAAACGTGGTCACCAAAAGAGGACAGAGGCCCCTCCTTTCTCAGTAAATACTTGCTGAGCTTCTGGGGAGTGCTGGCAGTTGGTGGCCACCAGACACTCCCAGATCCCTGCCTCTTGCAGATGCTGGTCTCTTCTGTCTGGCACACCTGACCTTTGTGGTAACACCCCAGGATGCTTGTCACGGGGCTCTGAGGAGCGGGGAGTCGATGGCTCTAATGTTTGCATAAGTGTGACTTTTCTGAATGCATTGGCAGAGACGGGGGTGAGAAGCAAATAATCTGTTTTGGTTTTGCACATTCTAGTGAATTCTGCAAGCGAGACTCCCAAACAGCTGCATAAGAGTCCAGGGTAAAGCAATGAGTGACAATTCCAGGTAGCAACGTCTCATTCAGCATCATTGACAGCACCAGATGGAAAGAGCCCCCTCCCCTTCCATACACAGATGCTTGTGCACCACAAACACACACACACCATAGAAACATAGACATGCAAATTTGCATGCATGCAAACCTGCATGTGCACACACACACACACGCACCACACACCACACACACAGATGCACACAGACACACACTCACCATACATCCCACACATAGGCACACACATACACACACACACTATACATACAGACACACACATGTGCACACAGTCTGTGTCTGTGGTTACTGACCTGGAGGGAGTGTGTGGTTGGGGGCTTAGGGGGTAGGGAAACCTGGTTTGGTCTCCCTGCTCAAACCAGCTCTGGAGACTCCTTAAGACTCAGTTCTCTCATCTGTCACATGTTGATGAGGGCTCTTGCCCCACCACCTCCCAAGGAGGTGATGGAACTTCAAACACGGTGACAGATGGAGAGGGCAGCCTGATGGGGAGGAAATGTGATGAGTGGGTGCCGTGAGCTGGGGACAGCACTGTGCTGCAGCCCACCTAGGTGTACTTTGGATGAGCAGAGTTAGAGCAGTCGGTAGGGAGGTGACCCCTGGCACGGGAAGGGCTCACTTGAGGCTGGATGCACGAGACATCCTCACCGGGACAAGGCAAAGGCCCTCTCCACCCCAGGTCCAGCCTTCACAGAGCTGCCAGAGGTGCTGCTTAGAAGCAGAGCCCAGAGGCAGCAGCCAGGGGCTGGCCAGACTGGAAACTATGGAAGAGGTGAGAGGACGGCAGAGATCCTCTTCCAAGGTGAGGGCTGCCTCCCCCACTCCGGCTGCCTCCCCCACTCCGGCTGTCTCTGATTACTTGAATTAGTGCTGGACAAAGGACCATCTCATGGAAAAGCCTCACCAAATACCTCCAACCAATCTTGCATCTTCGGCTCAAATGCCCCCTGCTCATGGAGACCTTCCCTGGCACCCACACTAAGCCAGTGACCCGGTTTTATGCCATCATAACACAACACATTTCCTCTTTGTGGCTCTTAAGTCAGATGTGACCATACGCCCATTCCGGTAACAGCACAGGAAGTCTCTCCCCCTAGACTGTGCTCCATGGGGTGGACCCAGGCCTTGTGCTGTTTTTACTTATGTGCCCCATGGAGACCAGAGCTAGGCATAGAGTACAGCAGCACCCCAACTTTCAGCCGGTTATCCATACATCTCTCATGTCATTAAGTACAATGAAACTATAGCACACACACATTCCAGCGGAAAAAAATAATTTTCAAAGTTCCCTGGAGTTCGTTGCAGTGGAATCCATGGCGCAGGTGAGCACAGCTGCAGGGAGCCAGACGGCTGCGCGGCGGGGGGGAGCCGCAGAGCTGGGCAATTGCGAATTAAGTCCCGGTGGGTGCCGGTGACCGCGGAGGCTCTGGCAGGCGGAGGGCGGGGTGCGGAGATGCCGTTCAGCACCTCGGACAGCGCCGCGGCCCATCCGGCCAGCCAGACGCTGGGTTTCATCTGTTTTCTTGGGGACTCCAGGATTATGGAGTAATGACATGATAGGGGCCAGAGTGCTTTATCCCCCAAAGCACCCCCCCAAAACACGGTACGGGTGCAGGCTCCGGCCTCAACACCCGCTGCCTTGCCGTGTGATCTGGCGTGGAGCTTCCTCACGTCTCTGGGGCTGTTTCCCACAGAAGGATTAGGTTTAGTTCAGCCTGGAACGAGGGCATCCCGTCTGAGCCGAGACCTCTTTGAGGGTCCTTGTATGTCACCTGCTGTCTGTCGCTGGTTCGCCTTCTGGCATCTTTGATACCTCCCCAGTCAGAGACCTCTGTTTGTGCCAAGAAGTCATCTGCTGTGTCTTCAAACAAGACCGTAGGAGGCAGAGCCTCTGGCGCTGGCGCATCGCAGAAGCTAATACCTCATCACCGACGGAGTGAAGAGATCATGGCTTTCCCCTTTCCTTCCTGTATTCCAGCTTGCATGGATGCCAGCAGAATTCAATCTAAAGTGGAAAGAGAAAAGTAAACAAACCTGCGAATTTTCTGGATCTCTGCAGAGCTGGGCACTTTGCCAGTACAGGTTTTATTGGAGGGAAGTGGTGGGTCGCTTCCTTGTGTTCCCGTAGCACAGGCTGGAGTAAACTAGCTCCGTAAGCAGGCTTGCCTTTGGCGGACAGATGACAACGTGTCTGCACGTAGGCAGAGACTTTACAAAGGGCTAGAGATGGCTGGTGGTTCTCATGGGGAGATAGCCCTGAGGCTGATCAGGGTCATTCCAGCCAAAGGGCTGCCTGTTATTAGGGGCATGTGACATCCCCAGCACCCGACCTGCCCGGACAACCAGCCACCAGGTAGACAGGAGTGATGGGGTGAACGAGGTGTGGACTGAATCCACAGCCTGCCTGGACAACCACACCACTAAGACGGGAACGAGGGGGTGAACGAGGTGTGGACTGAATCCACAGCCTACCCAGACGACCGCACCACACAGACAGGAGCGAGGGGGTGAACGCGGTGTGGACCGAATCCACAGTCTACCTGGACGACCACACCACGAAGACAGGAACAAGGGGGTGAATGCAGTGTGGACCGAATCCACAGTCTGTCCAGATGACCAGCCACCACGCAGACAGGAGCTAGGGGGTTAACACAGTGTGGACTGAATCCACAGCCTACCCGGACGACCGCACCACACAGACAGGAGCGAGGGGGTGAACGCAGCGTGGACTGAATCCACAGCCTACCCAGATGACCAGCCACCACGCAGACAGGAGCAAGGGGATGAACGCAGTGTGGACCGAATCCACAGTCTGTCCAGATGACCACACCATGCAGACAGGACCGAGGGAGTGAACGCAGTGTGGATCGAATCCACAGCCTGCGCCCCTGGCACCTGCAGGGGTCTCCAGTCTCCAGTGACTGCTGTCACAAAGTATCACAGACTGGTCACTCAAAACAGCAGAAATGTGTCCTTGCACAGTGCTGGAGGCCAGGGTCTGAAACCAGGGTGTGGGCAGGACCATGCTCCCTCTGCGGCCTCTGGATGGCGGGTCTTACTTCTGGGGTCTCCAGCATGTGTGGCTGCGTCACATAACCACAGCGTCTTCACACAGCCGTCTCTCCTCGATCACCAGTGTCTCTTCTCTTCTTATGAAAACACCGGTCATATTGGATGATGGGACCACCCTTCTCTAGCGTGACTGCATCTTAACCACTTACATCTGCGATGACCTTACTTCCCAAGAAGGTCACAGGCTGAGGCCCCCAGAAGGCACACATCCTTGGGGGATGCTCGGCGGAGCTGGAGCTGGAGCTGGTGAGATGTACCGCTGGCCTGTTCTGGGGCCTGGGGGCAACTCTTATGGAGACCCCAGACCTGTCGGGCAGTGTGTTTGGAGCATTCCTCCCCTCCTGCAAACAGCACTGCAGGGCACCCAGCTGGTTCTCACTGGCTTCCCTGCATCCCCCCAGGCCCTACCAGGTCAGCCCTGCGTGGGCGTGGCAGCAGGAACCGGCCCTGACTGTGCTCTCCTCATCTGGAAGAAGGGGTGGGGTGGGCACACCATGCACCCTATCCACCCCCGATGACAGACCTTCCACCTTCCACACCGCACACCCCGTCCACCCCGATGACAGACTTTCTTCCACTTTCCAGCCCAGGCGGAACAGCAGGGACCGGATTTCTCCTCCAGTCTGAAACCATCGGAAATGGGCAAAATGCATGAAGCAACAGTTTGCAACGCTGTGCATCGGGCAATGCAGACAGGATTCTTGTGAGATGGAAAGCGAGCCCTGCTGCGGCCCCAGCTTACAGCTCCAGGGGCCTGAGAACAAGCGCTCCCAAGTGTGGCCGATGCCAGCACACCGCCCGATGATGCCAGCATGCCGCCTGATGCCAGCACACTGCCTGTCCCCATTCCTCATGTGTTCTTTGTAGATTCGTAAAGGGTCCTGCCCAGACCCAGGACAGCCTCCACCTACTGCCCTCCTGGGAGATGCATCCTGGCAGCTGCAGCAGAGCCCAGGAGGGAATGCTCGCCGCACATCTGTTGGCTTAACCCTCGAAACACCCCAGGAGACTGGGCTTTGGAAGCCCTCGCACCGTCAGAGGCTGTTTGGTGGTGAGGGCAGGCCCACGGCCCTCTGACTTCAAGCCACGGTGGCCTTCCAGGGACCTTCATGCCCCCTTGACACCTACCTGAACCCATTACCACTGGTCAATGACTCACAACCTCAGCATCCCGTGTGGTGTCTCTTTCCAGCAATGTGGCTGCCACCAGCAGGAGCCTCCGAAATGCAGGCATTTTGGATTTTGAGAATGTTAGTGTCAGAGGCTCAGCTTGTGCCAGGTACAGGATGGCTCCTTTCCTTCCAGAGTTGCTCCTGAAGGCAGGCGCGTCTCACAAGGAAATCTCTAAACGCCATCCACAGCACCCCCACCATGGATTCGGGGTAAGGGTTCCGACCCCAAACCCCTGTGGCAACGGGGAAGGACAGCAGCTTCAGAACTTTATAGTTCTGGACCTGGACAAAACCAATCCACAACAGAGACCTGAGAAGTTGCCCAGGTGGGTAAAGTGAGAGGCGATGGGGAGCCATGAGACCCAAACCTTTTGCTTAAGGAGAGGAGGCTGTGGAGTCAGACAGCCGGGGCAACCCAGCTCTTGTGCCATCCCCACCAGGCGCCCATATTCCATCAGAGGGGCTGATCCCCAGGATGTAGATGGGCCTGTGGTGGGCTCATGTGCACCCTGGCGGGCTCTGGTGAACCATCGTGGGCCCTGATGGACTCTTCTGGGCCCCAGTGGATTCTTGTGGAGTGTGGTGGGCCCTCATGGGCTCTGGTGGACCCCGGTGGGCCCTGGACCTCCTCACACAGTAGAATCCCCCATGGTCCTACCGTGCTGTTGGCCCCTCACCACCGGCCCCACTGGTGTGAAGAAGGGAGTAGCCTTGCAGCAGGCCGTGTTACCTCCGTTCATTTCTGTTCTGGGGAGATGGGAGGGGGTGGGGGTGGAGGCACATGGTGGGAAATTTCATTGAAGCCCTGGGTGGATGCTTCCACACTGGGGGGCTGTGGAGTGAGACTGGGGTGCTCATCAAAGCCCTGGGTGGATGCTTCCACACTGGGGGGCTGTGGGGTGAAACTGGGGTGCTCATCAAAGCCCTGGGTGGATGCTTGCACACTGGGGGGCTGTGGGGTGAGACTGGGGTGCTGACGGCAGTCCCTTGTCTGTGCTCTTCTGCTCAGCCTGTCCTCTTCCTTTCTCAGCCATTGGTCTATGGGGGATGGGCTGGCGCCCACTTATGAGCCAGGGAGCCTAGTCCAGGCTATTAGCCTATCGGGTGGCGGCAGGGTGCTCCTGGCTTTTGGGACTGGGGGAAATCAGGTTGGCATAAGGGGCTCCAACCCACTCACCTGGATAAGGTCCTGCAAATGGAGGGTGGGCAGACCCCAGGCTGTGCTGGGGACAGGGAGTGTCTGGGGAAGTCCCTGACCAACCCAGACACAGACACAGGCACAGACAGGCCACTGAGGGCCGCCCTCCCTGTGAGATGATGGGCCACACCCCACTCAGCACTCAGGGAAGCTTCTCGGAAGAGGGGACACCTAAGCTGACACCTGGAGACACAGAAGGTTCCAGTCAGATTTTTGCTTGAAACTCAGTCTGGCTGCTGGGGGTGGGAGAAGATAGAAGGGAGTGAGATGGAAACGAGGGGGGCTGGAGGGAGCAGGGATGGGATAGGGGCTGTGGAAGGAGCAGGGATGGGATGGGGGCCGTGGGGGAGCAAGGAAAGGAGTGGGGACCGAGTGGGGAGCAGGGATGGGGGTGAGGGCTGTGAGGGGGCAGGGATGGGGGTGGGGGGGTGGGTGAGCAAAACATTCAGAGCTGCTGGAGTCAGTGAGATAGTTGGGGGGAATTAGGCCTGGAGAGTGTGTGGGATTTAGGAGGTGGGGGGTGGGAAGGATGTGGACAGAGCCGGTGGAGTCAGACAGGCTTGGGGTGCAGGGCAGAGGGGTCTGGCTGGCCCAGAGCAAGGGTGGGTGTCGGGATACAGCAAGGCTGCCAATGACCAGGCCCCCGCCAGGTGGTCTGTGCCCCCGAAGGTGCCTCAGAGAGACTTGGACCCCAACACCCTGATGGAGGGCCTTGGGCCGCATGAGGGGGTCCACACCCTGCACAGCCCACATCGGAGGGGGCACTGCCCTCACTGCACCACTGAATCTTCACAATTTTCTATTTTTTAAGACACAGTCTCCCTCTGTCGCCCAGGCTGGAGTGCAGGGGTGCTATCATGGCTCACTGCAGCCTCAACCTCATGGGCTCCTCAACCTCCTGGGCTCCTGCCTCAGCCTCCCAAAGCACTGATATGCACATACACACAGGCACACATGCACACAGGCTGTGAAATATATGTCTCCAAGTGGCTCCGGGCCTCTGCAAGGCTGCCGCAGCCCTGGGGCTCTGCTCTTCAGAGCCATGTTGGGGGAGCAGTAGTGGGAGCATGTGACCCCCAGATCCAGACGGAGACCACTTCCAGCCCCCAGGAGGCCCACACTCCCCTTCACTCCACAGTGCCCCAAAGGTGCCCGCACCTCTGACCCCCACCCTGGGTGAGTAGGAGCACGTAGCAGGTGCCCCTCACATGCAGTTCTCTCATCCACACATACTCACACATGCTCACACAGGAGAGCACATGCCCGCCATGTCCTGCTGCATTGCTGGGCAGTGTCCGCTGCACGGCGCTCGCTGCACTGCTGGGCAGTGTCTGTTGCATGTCGCTGGCTGCACTGGCTGGGCAGTGTCTGCTGCACGGTGGGCCTCACGTGCTCCTACACTCATGGATGCTCAGGCTGCTCCCGTTGGACGCGATTGTGAGTGACACTGCTGTAAGCCTCCAGGTACTGGCCTTGGAGCAAGCAAATGCTTTCATATCTCTCATGCAACATCTGGGGCTGGAATTTCTAGGTCATATGGTGGGTGTATATTTGACTGTACTAGAGAGTGTCAAGCAGTTCTGAAGTGGTCGCACCATGCACAGCTCCAGACAGTGTGAGCGTCTGCTGCCTGCAGCCCCCCAGCACTGCCCAGCCAGTCTTTCCAGTTTGAGCCATTCTGGTGGGGGTGAGGCAGCACTGCACAGGGTCTTATTTCCATCTCCCGAAGCCCACGTGTTTTCTCTCTGGAGGACGGGGGACTCAAGGCGCCCTCCCCACCCCCTCCTGCCTTCTCCATAAATCTCTCCCTCTGAAAAACACAATCAATAAGCCACAGAGCCCAACATGCGACCTCAAAGCCGCTCCATTATTAAGTCTGTAATTGCTGAGAATTAATTTGCTAATTGCATGCAACTAATCTGCGTCCTTTCTGTTTTATATCAATTAACAGAGTAATTAAAAAAAGCAATCTTCGTGTCGGCTCCTCCCTGGCAGACTTAGCCTGCCAGAGCTAATGAGACAGGCCACCCTTCAGCCAACCTCATTAGTGACGACCGTGCAGCCAGGAAGTCCTTGATGTGCAGTAGCTAACAAGGGCCCCACTGCTTCGAAGCAGCAACTTGCTGGGCATGGAGCAGGGACCCACGGGTCCCCATCATTGCCTCCAGGCTGATGGGACCCACAACTGTGCCAACACAGGGGCTTTGCTGGGCTGGCAAGTGCAGGGGGCCCCAGCCAGGGAGTTTCAGAAGAGCAGGTGTGACGCCATGGCCTAGGAAGGACGCCACGGAGGCCCGAGTAGCCCAGGGGGTCTTTGCTGGGATCTGGCATTGGGTGCCTCTCACACTATGCAGGGATGGAGGGAAAAGACACGGAGAGTCCTGGGGCTGATGAAGAGCTTGAGCTCGGAGCCTGACCACCCACAGACAGCAGAGCGATGGACGCCTCCGTGACAGAACGCAGCCCTCCCTGCCTCCAGCCCACAAAGCCTCCTCCTCCACAGCCCGACAAGGGCCAGTGCTGGGCCAGCTGCTGGAGGACAGACAGCCACGCCAGGGGACACCACAGCTCCCAGCTCCCTCCTGCACCTCCCCGGCCACCATGAGGATGGAAGACAGCACCAAGGATGAAGAAGAGAGCCCGAGCAGAGGCCAGGATCTGGGGCTGACTTGGGGACCAGGCAAGCACACCTTGCCGCCTTGCCTGTCCCCTCTGCTGAGCGGGACTATTGCTGGCACTGGCCCCCTCCACAACATCCAAGCCAGCCTTGGGCAAAAGGTGCTTTCATCCCAGCTGACCCCTGGTGCCAGCCCAGTGCGTGCCAGTGAGGGGATCGCCAGGGAGGCCTGGTGCCAGCCCAGTGTGCGCCAGTGAAGGGATCGCCAAGGAGGCCGCCATGCAGACTGACCTCTTTGGGTGCTGGGGGAGGGTCTGCCACTGTAGATGCTCTCAGCCGGGGAACCTTCCCCAGAGCAAGCTGCTGGATGTGCAGGGGCCCCGGGCGTGCTTCCAGCAGGTCCTTCCAGGCTCCCAGCTGCCCCCACCCATGGCCTTCCGACACAGCCGCCAGCCGCTGACCGACATCAGGTGCCTGTGCATTGCTGGGCCCATCCTCCAGCACTGTCATGTTCATCTTAGCAACGGATCATGAGGTTGGATGGCTCCTGCCCATGCTCAGGAAGGATCCGCTCGGAGCTGTTAAGTGGCCTTCCCCTGGCTGCAGAGTAGAGCAGGATGGAGTTGGACCTGGATGCGGGCCGCCCCCAGCCTGTGCTCCTGGCCACCGCTCAGCCTGCCCCTGCTGCCCACACGGTCCGAATGACCACTGTGTGTTCCACGCACCTCCACGGGCTCAGAGGTTTGTGTGTGCCAGGCTCAGCGCCTCAGGACCCTCAGTCTGATCGCTCGATGCCCAGGAAGCCCAGGAAGTCCCTGTGTCGCCCTCATCCCCTGCACGGTCACCCCAACACGAGTCCCTGCGCCCCCCTTCCTGACCTCCCTCACCCTGCACCTTTCTCCTGTACCCTCCTCCTGGCCCCTCCCCTCCCCCAGAATGGCCCCTTCAATTTCTCACCCAAGGAAAGCCTGGCCCTGCCCTGAGGCCCCCCTCAAGGGGCAGGGGCAGGGGCTGCTCCTACCCTCCTGTCAAGGCGACTCCACTCCTGGGCCATTCTCCCTCCTCCTCCCCGAAGTCCTCGCCTTCCAGGCCCAGGATCTGCCACTTCCCTGGCTCAGCCTCCAGCCCAGCCGCCCACCCTCCATCTCCCCTTGTCCACCACAGGGTGGGGCCCCAGACATGTGCTCCTGTCCCTCTGGCCTGCCTGGCCACCCCACATGCACACAGGGTGAGGCGGGGCAGGGAAGCTGGGCCTTGGGCATCCAGCCCTGGGGAAGAGCCAGGCCAGGGTAAGGCTGAGGGTGCTCAGCTGCCAGGTGCTCAGGAAAGCAGGGAGCAGGAAACTCCTGGAATTGAGAATTAAGTGCAAGGAGAGGGGATGTGTGGAGCTGGCAGCATTCTGCCAAATGCTCCCCCAGAGAGCCAGCTGCACTGGAGCCCACACGCACAGAGCCCGGGGCGTGGCACTCACACACATGCTCGTGTCTGCCTTCACGTGTGTACGTGAGTGTGGAGTGTGCACACGCATGCTTGTGTGTGCTTGTGCACATTTGAGTGTGCACCTGTGGATGCGGTGCCCAGGTGCATGTACGTATGCTCCCGTGTAAGCACATATGTGTGTGCATTGGGAGGCAGGAACGATGACGACTGCACAGCCCAGCAGGGTGCCCCCACCATCACCTGCCCTGAAACGAAAGGGACCCCCAGGTCACCCAGGCTGGAGGGTTTCCAGTTGCTCCCCTCGGGGTCACTTAAGAGTCAGGCGAGTCCACAAGACTTGCTACTGCAAAACCACAACCTGCAGCATCTCAGGGCCCGTCTTCCACCCCAGCCCACTGTCATTCTGCATAAAAGCAAAATATAAAAAAAAAAAAAGGCACCAAACTGCACCAAGTGTACAACGGATGCAGCTCAAACAAACTCGTGTACGACACGAAAGAGACAAAAGCGTTGCCGGAAACTTGTTTGTGACGCACATGATACAGAAAGCTGATGAAACATCACAGATCTGTGGGAAAACAACTAAACTGCAAACTGAAGAATGGGCTTGGGCAGACCACTCACAGAAGAAATCCCAAAAGCCAATAAATGACTTGAAACGATCCAGTGTCACCATCAAAGAAATGCAGATGTAAACAAAGTTTGACTTTCAAACTAGCAAAAAATGTATGAAAATATGAAGCTCGATGCGTGTGATCATAATCAGAGGCCGATGCTGAGGGCAGGCCCAAGACTTCTGACCCTGGCCCCCAGTGAGGAACCCAGAGGCCAGTTAGGGAGGGGCAGCGAGCTCACGGCCAGGCAGCGCCACAGCACTGGCGACCCTCAGGCAGAACAGGCACCACCCAGGGCTGGACGTGTAACGGGCCCCCTGGCCACACCCCACCGCCCACGAGAGCCGCAGCTCCTGAGAAGGCATCCGGAGGCAAGGCCAGAGTCAGCCACGGCACAAACATTTGTGCATCAAGGTCTTGTTGCCCTGCAACAACTCACCACAAACAGAGGGGTGGAAACCTCCATGTCATCGGATGGCCCAGTGGCCAGAAGTCCAACACCATCTCCCTGGGCTGATGTCTGTGCAAGCAGGGCTGATGCCACAGCTCTTCCGGCTTCTGGAAGCTGCCGCGTCCCTTGGCTCATGGCGCCATCCTCATATCATGCGACCTCTGCTTCTCTTCTGAATCTCCTGCCTCCCTCTTTCCACTGTAAGGACCCTGTGATGACACCACACCCTCAGACCCTGGTAACCCAGGGTCATCTTTCCACCTGAGGGCCTCTGACTTAAGCCTGCCTGGAGGGTCCCCGTGGCCACGTTCATGGGTTCCAGGGTTTGGACATAGCCACTTTGTGGGATCATTATTCTGCCTACCACACCATGTGGCCCTGTGTGTGTTTTCAGGGGGCATTTGCACTTATATGCAAATAACACATATATGAATAAACGTGTGAATGGTGGTCACGTAAGAGAGGGCATCTGTATGGGGCCACACCTGTATCTTTGCTGTGCTTTCCACTTGTTATTTTCTAAAGGGTGGATATGATCTTACAGAGGGTAGCTCAACGTCCAGTTGTGGAAGGAGATGGGACGAGGGTTGGATTTACTTGGAAACACAACAGTGCCCACAGAGCAGCCAGGACTGAACTTGGCCTGGATCCACCCTGAGCCTGCTCAGTGCGGTAGGGGCTGGTGCTGCTGTGGCTCCACGGTTTCAAGTTAATTTTTGATCCATTTCAAGTTAATTTTTGCATATGGTGTGAGGTAAGGGTCCAGCTTCATTCTTTTTATGTAGATGTGCAGTTTTCCCAGTGCCATTTGTTTGGGACTATATTTTAATTAACTATTTTTTTTTTGAGACAGGAGGACCCCTTGAGCCCAAGAAGCTGCAGTGAGCCAAGGTCATGCCACTGCACTCCAGCCTGGTTGACAGCCAAACCTATCTGCAGAAGGTGGTCCCTGTGCACAGCCGTGGTTTCTGCACCATGGTGGCCCTTGTCCCTCAGCCTGCAGGGGACACAGTGGATGTGGTCCCCAAGCTCATGCTGTCTGAAGCCTTTCCAGACACCTGTGACCCATGGACCAGCCCAGAGACTTCAAGGGTCACGGTAACAAGCGTATTGTGGGAAGGGAGGGCCGAGATGACGCCGGCTGCAGAGACTGGCCAGAGCCAGAGACAGATGCTGGAGAGTCTCATGGGTCCCAAGGTGCCCACCAGGGCAGAAAAGCCCACGCGTGGTGATGGGAGGGCGACCCTGACCACACACGTGAACTAATGCTCAGCCGCAGAGTCCTGGGGCCATCACGGCAGCCCTGCAAGGGCTCTCAAGGTCCTGGTTTCCCAATAGTCACACTGAGGCAGAGAAAACTGAAGCGTGGACCACTGTGGCCCAAGGCCAGACCTCAACCTCACCAGGCTTGGAATTAACTCTGGGTAGACAGAGGCACGAGTTTAGCCGGCCTTTTCCAACATCTCATCAGCCCCAGGGCTCCTTGCTGTTAGGGTCTCCAGGTTTAGCAAATGAAAAAACAGGTGCCCAGTTAAATTTGAATTCCAGAAAAACAAGAAATTCTTTTGTGTGTGTGTGTGTGTGTGTGTGTGGGTGTTTTGTTTTGTTTTTTGTTTTTTTGAGAAGGAGTCTCACTCTGTCACCCAGGCTGGAGTGCAGTGACGCCATCACGGCTCACTGCAACCACTGCCTCCTGAGTTCAAGTGATTTTCCTGCCTCAGCCTCCCAAGTAGCTGGGACTATAAGCATGCGCCACCACGCCCGGCTAATTTTTGTTTTAGTAGAGATGGGGTTTCACCATATTGGCCAGGCTGGTCTCAAGCTCCTGACCTCAGGTGATCCACCCAGCATTTTGGGATCCCAGGTGTGAGCCACCATTCCTGGCCCATGAAATTCTTTTTCCGTATAACTACATCTCACACCTGCACAGGGCATCCTTCATGCAAACCTCGGGGGTGGGGCCAACGTCCTATTCTCCAGCGTCTCTGCCCCAAGGCGAGTGGATGAAGACAGGACCTCCCAGGTATGTTTAGCTCGTAATTCCACACTTAACTTGTGGCAGGTGGCTGTCCCCAGCCCAAGGTCATGTCATGAATATTCTGGTTTGGGCGTGGGAGCCTGGGGATGAATCACAGGGTAGATTACCAGCCCCTCAACCCTCTCGCACCAAATCAAGGGCCAGCAGGCCTACGTCAATGCAATAAACTTAAACCCCTTCTCTGCCAAAAAAAGAAGGCTGGGTGAGTCCTCCCTGAGTCACCCAGAACATGTATTAGTCACAGCCAGTTATTAACTCCCATCCTGGGAGCCACCGCTGCAGGAACATGGCCGCAGGGCAGAAATGGATGGGGCTGGGGCCTTGGTCCCCCTCCTGACTCAGGCCACTGCACAGCCGTCCTGCCCCAAGGCCCTCTCTACACGCTCGGTGGGCGCCACCAGGCACTGGGGGGCAGGAGGTAGAAGAGGGAACGGAGGTGAACCACACAGATAGGCGGACTCCAGAGCCCAAGGAAGCTCGCCTCTGGAGCCTTGTTACCCACATGTCCCTGAGCGGCCCTGCCAGGAGGACCGTCCCCTGAAGGGAGAGGAGGCCTCAGACAGGCCAGGGATGCCCAACACAGCTGTGGAGCCATGAAAATTACACAACTCAGTAAAACAGAACAAAACCCAAGGAGAGAGACGAGCAAAAGTGAGAAAGGCCAGGCGCGAGGCCAGTGGAGGCCGCTGAGGGCTGTCAGGATGAATGCAGGCCACAGGCCGCAGTGTGCAGAATGGAGAGAGGCTGGGGAAGCCTCCAAGAGCGAAGTGTTTGGGGAGACAGCGGGAGGCACGTCCCACCCTGGAGCCGTCTTGCCAGGTCTCCCTCAGGACTGTGGGTGTCTGATTCTCCACGGCTCTTTAAACAAACTGAACCTGGACATGGCACCAGCACCAACAGACCTGGCTATGTTTCGTGCAGGAAAGAGCGGGCAGGTGGGCCTTGGCATGGGGCTCCCAGCAGGAGGGAGGCAGCACCCCCTCTGCCCGTCCGCTCTGCTGGACAGGGAGCGGGCAGGTCCTCCTCACACCCTGGGAGCTGGTTCTGTGATCATCTCCTCCTTGCAGGCAGGAAGTGGGGCTCGGGGAAGCCGAATTCTCTAAGACCACAGGGTTGTGGGGGCCGGGCTGGGGCCGAGGTGGTGGGTCCGGTGGGCTCTGCGCCTGGGTCTGTGTCTCTCAACCTGGCCCTCAAAGCTCCCCTGAGGCCTTGTCTCAGTCCGGGGACAGCCAGCGGTGGCCAAGGAGAAGGGTTCCCTCCACTCCATCAGTCTCATAAAAACAGCCTCAGATGACTGTCTCTGTGTTTATAGATGCGTTGCCGCAGGATGAGAGATGCGATTCTCTGAAATGAAGAAAGTGCAATCATTATCCTCTTCACCCAGGCCTCTTTGCTGGTGGGAAGTTAGTTTTGCATTTAATGAACATGGGCTGAGTCTCTCTAATGAGGAAGAGATGGGTGCACAGTGATTAGAAACTTGGCAGAGAAAGAAGCCATCACAGCTTCTGTGGGGAGGAGCCGCTGGGTTTGCCGTATCTACAGATTGGCAGGAGGGCTCACAGCAGGCGGGCTGCACACTGACCTCTGAGACCCCCGTGAGCCTGAATCCCCTTGCCTGCTGCCCCAGGCTCTCAGGAGGACACGTCCCTGGACTTGTGGGCGACCTTTGGTTGAAGCTGGGGGGCATCCACAAAAATAAAGCAGGTCAGAAACTGTCCTGAAGGCTCCCGCAGCCTCAGCACCCCAGGACACTTCCGCCCCACGGGACCCCTGCCCCACAGACAGGTGAGGCAGATGCAGGTAGCCGCCCACCCAAGGACCCTCAGCCAGCAGAGACGCAGGAAAATGTTTCTGCTCCAAATACTCCATTGAAATGGGCCCCACTGGGAGAGAACTTGCACTTGACCTGGGATCCACGGAGCCTGGAATTGGCGGTGAGCTTGGTGGTGCGTGGTGCTGTGAACAGGGGCCTGGCAGCAGCAGGTAGGGCTGGCCCATTCCTGCCAACCCTCTGGGGGGAGAAGGCCCAGGAACAATGGAACATGACTCAGCACTAAAAAGGAACAACTATCGAGCCACAGGAAGGTGTGGAGAAACACATGTGTATCACTAAGTGACAGAAGCCAATGTGGAAAGGCTGAGGGGAATGCATGAGTCCAGCTATAGGACATTCTAGAAAAGGTGAATCCTTGGAGACAGTGGAGAGACCGGGAGTGGCCGAGGTTGGGGGAGCAGATAATTTTTAGGGCAGTGGAACTGTTCTGTATGATACAGCAACGGTGGATACCTGACCTTACGCATTGTCCAAAGCCACAGAATGCACAAGGCCAAGCGTGCGCTCAGGTGCGCTCTGGACTTTGGTGAATAGAGATGTCTCCCTTGTGACAACGCCTCACGCCAACGCAAGAGGCCAGTCACGGGGGAAGGCGTGTGCAGGGGAGTGGGGAACAGGAAACTCTCTGTGCTTTCTGCTTAATTTATGTGTAAACGTAAAGCCACGCCAGAAAATGAAGCCTATTCGTTTTTCAAAGGTGTAGGAGACAAGGCATAAATGAAGAGACCCCGGCAGGCAGAATGCTCATGCCAGGTGCCCTCCAGATGGAGCTGAGCATCCGTGCAGTGGCGACAGAGACCTGCCCCTGAGAATGGAGCTGGAGGGCCCACGGGTCAGTGTCTTCACCTGCCTGCCAGTGGCACTCATCTCTGAACGTAACCATAAAATTCACATTCCCCAAGGCAAACAGCAAAGCCTCGGCCCCAGACGCTACCGTTTCCCCTGAGAAATATTTTGTCAAGTGAAACATTTGAGAAATTAGCAAATTTTCCACTTCCAAGATCTCGCTGCAAAGTGCTGAGGCTTCATTCTGCCCAGAGAGCTCCAAAATCACTTGCCTCTGAGAGTCCCCTCCTTGGAGCCTCCCGGCTCCCACACAGAGGCACTGTTTGCCAGGGACTGGGCCCCATCAGGAGGCAGCTTGGACTCCACGTTTGCTCATTCTGCCAAAAAGAATTGGCAAATAACGTTCACACAAGCACAGCCAGCGGCGGGCAGAGGTGGGTGCCTGTTGGCTTGTTTTAATTTTTTACCATTTTTATCATGGAATAGCATAT